>NC_072781.1:10170580-10361939 GCF_022539595.1 Amphiprion ocellaris | reverse complement strand
ATATGATGAAATAATGTGAAGGAGGCCGTGAAAAACACTCCAGAAAGGTTTTCTTTGAAAAAAAAAATCATCATGAATTTTGGCGCAAAAAAACGCCTTACTATACTATGTCGAAAAAAAATGCGATTTTTCAAACATGTTGTAAAAACGTGCCATATGATGAAATAATGTGAAGGAGGCCGTGAAAAACACTCCAGAAAGGTTTTCTTTGAAAAAAAAAATCATCATGAATTTTGGCGCAAAAAAACGCCTTACTATACTATGTCGAAAAAAAAATGCATTTTTCAAACATGTTGTAAAAACGTGCCATATGATGAAATAATGTGAAGGAGGCCGTGAAAAACACTCCAGAAAGGTTTTCTTTGAAAAAAAAAATCATCATGAATTTTGGCGCAAAAAAACGCCTTACTATACTATGTCGAAAAAAAATAAGATTTTTCAAACATGTTGTAAAAACGTGCCATATGATGAAATAATGTGAAGGAGGCCGTGAAAAACACTCCAGAAAGGTTTTCTTTGAAAAAAAAATCATCATGAATTTTGGCGCAAAAAAACGCCTTACTATACTATGTCAAAAAAAATTAGATTTTTCAAACATGTTGTAAAAACGTGCCATATGATGAAATAATGTAAAGGAGGCCTTGAAAAACACTCCAGAAAGGTTTTCTTTGAAAAAAAAATCATCATGAATTTTGGCGCAAAAAAACGCCTTACTATACTATGTCGAAAAAAAATGCGATTTTTCAAACATGTTGTAAAAACGTGCCATATGATGAAATAATGTAAAGGAGGCCGTGAAAAACACTCCAGAAAGGTTTTCTTTGAAAAAAAAATCATCATGAATTTTGGCGCAAAAAAACGCCTTACTATACTATGTCGAAAAAAAATGCGATTTTTCAAACATGTTGTAAAAACGTGCCATATGATGAAATAATGTAAAGGAGGCCGTGAAAAACACTCCAGAAAGGTTTTCTTTGAAAAAAAAATCAACATGAATTTTGGCGCAAAAAAACGCCATAGTATACTATGTCGAAAAAAATATACGATTTTTCAACATGTTGTAAAAACGTGCCATATGATGAAATAATGTAAAGGAGGCCGTGAAAAACACTCCAGAAAGGGTTTCTTTGAAAAAAAAATCGACATGCTAAATTATGTTTTTAGAGCGACACGCTATACAATGACGTTTTTAGAGCGACATGCTATACTATGACGTTTTTAGAGCGACATGCTATACTATGACTTTTTAGAGCGGCATGCTATACTATGACGTTTTTAGAGCGACATGCTAAACTATGACGCTTTTAGAGCGACATGCTAAACTATGATGCTTTTAGAGTGACGTGCTATACTATCATGTTTTTAGAGCGACATGCCACACTATGACGTTTTTTGGATGACATGGTATAGTATGATGTTTTTTGGACGACATGCTATACTATGACGTTTTTTGGATGACATGCTATTCTATGATCTTTGTTGGGCGACACACTATACTATAGGCTTTTTCAATTGACATAACTATGACTTTTTTGTTTTAGTTTTTTTGTTGTTCTTTAGCAACATATTATAAGAATTTGAACAGTTTTAAAAATTACTATACTTTTATTTGTGCAATGAAATATTCTATGGCATTTTTTAGACGACATATTATACTCTGATGTTTTCTTGAATAACATACTATTTTGACAATATACTGCACTATGACATTTTTTGAACCACATATCATACATGACAATTTTAGGGAACATCCTATCATTTTGCGCTTTTTGAACCACAATAATCTATGGATTTTTTTTTGCCGACATGCTATACTATGAACTACAGGCCATACTATGTTATTCTTGAAAAGTATACTATACTTTGACATTTTCTGAACTACATCCTATACTATGGCATTATACACAGAGTGCTTTGCTTACATGTTGGTTTATAATCTAGATTTTTTTCTGTTTTGTTTTTTGACGGGATTACCACAGACCTGACCGTGAACACCGTCGACACCCACCTGAGGGAGACGCTGCCTAAGATCTCAAGGCTGCTTGGTCGTGGCCTTTCTGGTCCTGCTCCAGAACGCCTTCATCAACTACGTCTTCTTTTGAAAAGGCCCTCAGATGCTGCAATCTCTGACCTTAAGGAGGAATTGCTACTTTCACTCTGTAAGGAGACTGCGGTTATTTTAAAGACCCAGCTCCTGGTGGCTTTGATTGAAAATTTAACATCCATCAACACTGAACTACAGACAGTTAAATCTGAGCTGTCGGTCAGTATTTCAAACATCAAGTCCGACCCGGGTGTCCTAAAGCACGCTGTGGGTGAAATGGAAACTTCACTCTCCACATCACCGATGACATCATCACACTCCAAAGAAGAGCACCCGTCTGCTGAACATTTAAAAGTGGACTATAAATGTGAAGAATGTGAGCAGCAGCAGCCTGTGAGCAGCGGAACAGATGTGATCAGAAAGAAGTCATTTTCTTTTTTCTTTTCTTTCTGGTTGACTTGATGCTGTCAGATGCAGATGTTGGAGCTGATTCTGATCTTTCAGGATAAAAAAGCTGCTTTTCCTTCACAGACTTTTCAGGAAATTATTCTCAGGTTTTCTCTGCTATTTATATTTTTATTATCTGTGATTATTTCATTATTTCATTATTGTAAAATAAAGTTTGAGGCATAAAGACATTTATTTTATTACTGAAATCTTTGACGTAGCAGAACTAAACTTCCATTTTCCTTCTTGTACTTCTGATACTAGAACTAAACGTGTCTTCAACACGGATCATCAGGTTTTAACGAATCAGCAGCAACATCACAACAGCAAATGAGCCAATTTTCAACAAATTAATGAAACTGATATCATTTAAAAGTATCAGTCTGTTTTAGTGTCAAATTAAAGCTGATTACTGACAACTAGATCATTAACGTTACTGTTTTAATTACATTTAAGTTTCCTGAATGTTACATTAAAGTCAACCAGCCACAGTTTTATGAACTTAATGAACCACATTACAGTAACACAACACACTTCAACTGTTTACTTGAAACTCAACACAAACTTCATTAGCTTAATGCTACCGTAGCTTTTTTTGTCTGCATTTATTCTCAGTGCTTAACTCCACAAAAGGGATGTCAACATCATATGAGATTGAGTCTT
This sequence comes from Amphiprion ocellaris, assembly GCF_022539595.1. Classification (NCBI taxonomy): domain Eukaryota; kingdom Metazoa; phylum Chordata; class Actinopteri; family Pomacentridae; genus Amphiprion; species Amphiprion ocellaris. The sequence continues at coordinate 10,358,785 of NC_072781.1, read as the reverse complement.
GCAGCCAAATATTTTAATATTTAGTGCATGTGTGTGACCATCACCAGCCCTCCCTGAAAGCTAAGTAGACATTCTTTTTTAGAATTCCCTATTCTGAGCCAGGGAGGGCAGTGCTACACCTCAGTGATGTGTGGGGGAAACAAAGACTGGACAGGACGAAACAGGACGAACAGGGAGAGAAACTAACAGGCGGTGCTATTACAATTAAAGAGTGTGAGGTGGTGTGTTATTCCCATCTACTAACTGCCCATCAATAAAACAGCAAAACAAAAACAACAACAACAACAAAAAAGAGATTCAATAAATAAATAAATAAACAAACGGTATTGAACACCTACCGTAGCTTTAATCAGGCTACGACTGAGCAGCTAGCTCGGTTAGCATCGCTAACATTAAAACTAATATTTACTACGCTAACTCTCTTCTCTGGTCAACACACACTGAAACAAACTCCACCAACATCTGGAGTGCATGGCACACATTACATCTGACACTAAAGCTGCATATAAAGTGCATTAAAAGCGGCACCGATACGAAAATAAACATTTACTTACCGAACTATCAGAGTCCTTTCAGTGTCTGCTGGTAGAATCAGCCGAAGGTAGAAAACTGGATAAAACAAGCCAACAGGCAGGAAAACTGTATGTGGAAAATGTTCTGCTGCTGCACTGATAAATAAACCAACAGTTATTATATCAGAGTTAATCCAAACGAGGAGAGCAGAGTCTCTGCTGCTTCCTCCATAGGACCTGTCAATCATTCCAGACCGGACTGTTGTCAATCAAGTAGTCCCGCCCCCTGGCTTCGCAAAATTTTAACGCTCTATAAAAACAATCAACATTGATTTATTTTAAGATCGGCCACCTGATCTCTCGTTCTGACCACGAAAACTAACGAAAAAAAAAAAGTCTATGCACCGTACTCTGTTTGGCTCCACACTTGCTGATGACCACTTCCGGTCTCAGAAAATGAAAAACCTGACCTTTTTTCGTTTCTGTCTCTTACTGATTTTAGTTTCTTATTATTCTAAATATAAAGTGAAAATCAAAGCATTAAAAAAAATCGTATATCCCTTTTTGATCATGAAAGGGAAAAACGCCTTGTATTTCAATTTTAATTTATGTATTTTAAAACGAAAATCAAATAACCACTCGTTTTTTTGTCATTCAATACCCGTTTCAGAACGGAAAATCCAATTACCAGATAAATACACGGACGCTGAACAATGATGGCAAATATCTTTTTGTTTTACAACTTTGCATTGATCCACATGTTAAATTCAGCAGTTATCATGTTTAAAAAACTAATCCTGTTAACTTTATTATCATGAGACATCTACAACAAACAAAAAAAATCCCTGAGGCTTTAGTCAGCCCAAGGCCTCTCTATTGTAATATTCTCTTGTTGACCTCATATATATTTTAAATGTAACAATAATAGACAATGTTTGATATTATTGCATTACACAGACAGGTTTGGACACATTTTATTCTATTGCTCTGAGTTAAATACATTTCACATCACGGAAACATATTCCAAAACAATACAAAACGGAGGGAGAAAACACTATGCACCAATACTGACGGGTCTACATGTATGGATGTCGTATGTACATGAAACAACCAAAACATTCATGGAGTGTAACAATAACACAGATTGTCTTTACATTTGTACCTTCAGTATGCAGACATGTAACATTTTCATGGTGTACACAACTCAGGTTGTAAATTAGAACAAGTGTGCTTATCATGACATTTTAGTGTAATGTGAATAAAATCAACAGTTAAAATATGACGAGATAAAAAGAGTGTTGGGATTTATTTATATCAATCTCATAACTTTGTATTTAGAATTCTTTGTGACATTCTTGAAAATTTTGGTGTACTGTTGAGTGTTGCACTGACAAGGTTTAGGACCACTTTGTAAAAAAACTAACACGTTCTTGCATGATTAAAGTCTGGCAAAAGGTCCTTATGCTAAAGCTGAAACAAAAACTTGAAAAGCGACACACTTCTTCTTCATCTTCTTAATCCTGCACGATTCATACCCGTCTCATCTTTGGCTAGATCTGTGGGTGCGACGTGTTACGATGGTACAGTACAGTCACAAGCTGAGATGCAAGTTTACAACTGCATCTGAGTGCGGACTCAACCCCTTCAGTTTTGTTCTTGATATTTCCGCACCATAACTCCAAAAGTAGAAAAACACAAAGGAAGAAAAAAGCATAAAGTAAGCAACTTGGTTATGAGCACTGAAAGCTGCCAGACCATGAACGAAACATGAATTAGCATCCAGCATGATAAAGAATCACAATCTTCAATATATACTTCTCCTTTTAAATAGCAACACATAATTAGCTAGCTCCTACAGCAGCACAGCAAAGGTTAAATAGTGCAGTTTTACCCTCAGCAAACCTCAAACGGAACACGCAATAACTACCATCAGCACTGTAGCAGAACCGCAAGCACTCCAAACATTGTAATACAGTAACGATGCTAATTCTGAAACACTGTCCTGCAGCGCATGTGATCAGGAGTTTGATTCAAGCACCTGGAGGCTCAAACGGTAACCGCTGTGTGTGTTTACAGGGATGAGACAGAAGGGAATTAAAGAACCCATGTTATGCATACTTACAGGAGTGTTATTTCATTTTGCTGGTCTACTAGAAGCTTCAGTTTTCAAAAACAGTATTTTTTTCCCACATTGTACATTGTAGCAGCCTGCTTTGATTGGTCAACATGGCCAACTAAAGGCAGAAACGTGGTAATATGTTGGTTCTACGTACAGATCTGAGCATAGGCAGACTGCGGGAGAAGCTGTCTTGGCATCCCAAACTAGCTGCTAGGTAGGTGTTACGCAAATGTGTTACATAGTGCTGTAGATAACAGAAAAAAGCCTGGACTTGAGGTTGTCTAAGTTTGCAGGGCCAAACCCAAAAAGCATAACATGGGCTCTTTAAATATTTCTATGAAAATATGAGTTACAATGGAGTGTAAGCAAGCAGCTGAAAAAGAGTGTCGTTCCAAAACAAGATATGTTTACAAGTAACAGGACATTCACTTTCTTGTAAATTTCAGGTGGCAACATTTCCCAAAAGTGATCTTCAATGAAATCGCTAAACTTCAGGATCGCACATAACCACAATTACTGTGCATTTCTGTTTGTACAGAAGTTCAATCATAAAAATGCAGCAGTTGTTACAATCCCTCAACACATGCGATCTGTTTGCTTTAAATGCATGATTGTGCAGCAACAAATTTCCAAAACATAAACCCAAGTAACTTGACGGAGATGGATTTTAGCATAAACATGGTCTGTACAATCTTACTGTGGGTTATACGTTTTAAGCAACATACGTTAAAAACACCACTTCACACTAACATTGAATCATCGTTGGTTATTTGAGACTGTGTTCTCTGTTTTGAGATAAGTCCAACCAGAGAAAGACTCTTCCAATCTGAGGACTTATTAGCCCTAAAGCAAGAGGAGCACTTACTCATTTGCAATAAATTGGACTCCTGCAATATGAGCAGCAGACATTGTTTTCCAGTGCATATGTGGGGCCATCTGGTGGATTCACTAACAGAGGCATACATTTAAATCTCTAAAATCCCTCATGCATATGTGCTCCATATACTTTACATCATATATATACTGTATATATAAATATATTCCAGAAAAATATACCTATTTTTTATAATCCAGACAGATGGCCTGTCCTTACGTACACCAACATCACTACTATCTAACCACACTTGGACAGTTGTGTGTTTGGAGAGCTTGGTCAACAATGCGAAAGAATTTGATCAGAAACGCTAAAACTCAGCCAAACTGTCCACTTCAACAAAGCAACATCAAACACTGTGCACACAATCGCCTGCTTCCCTGACCTACGAATAGGGATTGATTATTATGACTTTGCCACGCAACATTTACTACTTTCATTTGGTACAACAGGACATAAATGGCTATGGCGCAGTTGTGCAGGCAGCTGGTTCAAATAAAAACCCTGCGTCTCTAACTTTCAAGAACGGGAAACTGACTTCTTTCGGTCAGCTTTTGTAATTCTTCAGGGCACGTGCAAACATTAAAACCACCAAAACGTGAACAGAAAGTTTTAAGATAACAATAAAACATCATCGCCTGCACTGCATTTAAACATAAAAACGGTCAAACTGGGAAGGAATTTAGGAGCAGATAACAGTATTTCTTCTTCTTCCTTCATCTTAGCAATACAATATACAGACAACATTGGATATTCCTTTCCACCAGACGCAACCACCAAACAAGCACCATCACCTAAAATGAAAAAAAAAAATCTTGGAAAACAGGCTGCCACAGTACTTATTTATGTTAATAGAAACCACTCTCACTACTTCTGGCTGTGCTTTGTGAGTTTTTGCAGCTTAACTTCTACATATATTCTTCTGCCACATGTATCTAGCACCTGATTACCCGGTCTAAGAATATGAAGGGGCATAAGTACACTTAAAGGAGATTTGAAGAGAGTAAGAAGCAGCGTTGGTTAACAAGAGGCAAAAACACAACAAAACAGGACAAAATTCACGAAGAGTCAGACTAATTAGAGCTCCTTTTTTTCAGCGCAGCTACATGGTAGATGAAAAGTAATCGGGGCAACAATTTAATCTACCATGGTCGGTGTGAATTTTTTTCAATGTCACCTTTCAAAAAAGAATAATGTGACAATGACTGAGCAAGAATAATAAAGAGCAGCGACACAAGGCAAAAAAAGATTGTTACATTCAGAAGCAATTAGACACACAACTTACAAGCACAGGCCTTAATTTTAAACTGGAATTACAAGAAATCTATCAGGACGTAAACCTGAATGCAACGAAATATTGGTGAGTCAAATACAAAATCATTAACTTCATGAACTGCCACCCAATATGCAGTTTTGACTGGCGGAAGACAGAAAACACACCACAACACGATAATTCAAAAAAAATCTGAAGTCAGTTTTTCTCCCCTAAGGAGTGCCTTCTATGTACAGAAAGAACTGTCTGCCAACTTCCTTCTAAAAATTCGTCATTTTCCCTTCAATGAATCTTCTTTTTCAAATAATAGTAACCTTCCACTGTCAGACTTGGAGCAACTCCATGCAGTCAAATTAAAAACAAAAACGCCGCAATACCCACAAACAAAACAAAATACATAAATAAATTTTGTTTTGTACTCCCATTTGTGCCCAGAGTACAAAAGGGTATACATTATATGTGTGAGTGTCTGCGTGTCTTGTGCATATGCATGGAGATGAGTGTTGCTGCTCCTACAGGCCCTTGTTGAAGTAGACGGTGGTGGTGTGAGGACTGATCTGTCGTATCCTCTCCTGCAGATCTGGTTCCAGCGAGCTCACACTCATAGAGCTGCAAAGAGACGGTTGACGACGGTGAAAAATGTTGCCATGTTACAAAACACTTCACGCACAATGTAAAGGTGAGGTGAAAGTTGCTGTCAGTACCTTTTCTGAGGGAACAGGGCGCAGCACAGAGGAGTTGCAAACACCAGGCTGAAAACAAAAGATAGAGATGGATATTTTGTACTTGTACTTTGTACTTTTTAGGCACAGATGCTTCATGTGATTGCATAAACCAGGGTTCACTTACCACAGACCCACGAGCCCCACCTGCACTGGAGCATTTAGAATTGGAAAGCGCTACAGAGACACAAAAGTAAAAATAGACAAGAATTGAACGTGTGTGTAACATGTGGAATGTGGCATGACTCTCTTCAGCGTCACAAAACACCACCACACCCAGTAAATCCACTGACTAGAAAAAACAACAGCATGGCATTCACGAGTGCATTCTGCTTACCTTCATGAAAGCCCTCTTCTCCAGAGCATTCATTATAACAGGGGGAATGGCTGTAACAAGTAAAAACAGCTCAGGTGAGGTCTTGTGCTAAATAAGCGAACAAAGCAAGAAGAAAACTTGACACTTTAGAGGTTAGAAGTTGCAGACTTTAAGGTGAGAAATTTTAGCTTTCACACTGAGAGTGAGCCGATCAGTTTTTATATGGAGCTGCATTCAGACATACACTCCTTTCCAGTAACCTCACTGCATCTGAATGTGTCGGTTTCTTGTCTGACTAAAGCCACTTTTTCTAAAAAAGTCCCAAAGGAAACCTTACGGGTTCATACCTAGTGACATTTACAAATCCCTCTCAACATGGCACAAGTCTAAACAGCTGCATGTCATCAGTGATGCACACTGTTAAAAACAACATCACCTTTCATTTGGGACTTCTGGTACCCACACTAATTCAACTTCAATATTCACTTTCTTCTATCTGGGTCTTTAGCGTTATGCTGCACTGTTTCCAACAAGCCACTAACTTAATTAGTCTACAGTGGTGTTTTAGAGTTTTTTCACTGAAAAATGCTGCTTACTGCAACCAAAAACAACACTGAGAGCCCATAGCAAACATAAAGACGGACAGCAACACAATATCCTTAAAGTTGTGGAGATTGATCACTATGATCAAAAGTGAAAACTACCCTTTTCACATGGTCACAAATGACATCTTAAAAATATTGGTTTAAGCTGCCATTACCCATTGCAGGCACTGCCATGCCGATCCTTGACACCACCACCTGCACGATGGCCTGTTTGGCAGCACTGGCAGACTCTCCTAACCTGTTGTCGTTCTCATCTGTCACAGGGATACCGTACTTCAATTCCCTGGCAGAAAGAAGAACAAAAGTCATGTAAGGCAGTTGTAGCAGCTGCCACAATACATAAAAGCGCTCGAGTGGACAAGGCAGAGGTCACTGATCAGTATATTTTAGTATTCTCACCTCTGTCTCATGAAGGGAATGTTGATACAGTTGGCAGCAGCAACAGCAGCAAAAGGGACAAACCGGCTGACGATTGGAGGGAGACGCTGAAAAGATGCCAGAGAGTCAGAGACACATTTAGGTGATTGGAATAACATCTCAGACCAGCATGTCTTTGTTTTGATTTAATATTTTTATTCACGTGAGACACATGCATTACCGAAGCTAAGGACTTGAGTCCCAGGGCGGTTACTACGGCACCAGTAGTAGCACTAACGTAGGCCGCGCCAAGCTGGCTGCAAGAAGACAAACAAGTTAGATGCACATCACACATTAAGCACTCACTTCCTTTTTCAGCATTTGCACACTTTAAAAATAGCAGACTAATGTCACACCACATGAAGACCACAACTGAGAGTCTTTAAGAGAAACTCAACTGAGACATTTCAAAGCTGAGCTGCACTAAATAAATGTGCATGTACAAACATGAAAAGAAAAATAACAGGAACATCTTTACAAATAATGATAAAGCAAAGAAAGATGCCATAACAATTAACCTTGACTTCATGCTTAATTCATATATATTCACTGACACATTGTAATAAATGCATGCATTAGATGCCTTTCTGCAGCATTTGGAGGATGCAGATTGTGGCAACATGAAAAGATTCTGCAAATGCATGTTGACCTGACTTCAACCGGGAGCATACAATCTATGTCAGCATGAGTTCATGGTGACATGACGCTGAACATGCTTATCAGTGGAACGTAATACCGCTGTTAGGGAGATGACAGCAGCTCCCACAGCCTCCTTACAGACACTACTTTAGAGGAAGGACAGGAATGATCTAGAGTGGAAGTGAAGTGAGAAGTCCTCCCTACTTCACAGTCATGGGGGCATCTCCACTGCGGTTGGTGTAGTTGACGACAGCGTTGAAGGACTGGTTAACCCACTGCCAGAACACCACTGCCGGAGTAGTCCTGCACACATAAATTAAGAACGTGTGTTGAATGTGTATGAGGAAGTGAGATTTCACACTGTGTTTTTTTGGCTCTAGTTGTACAATTGAAAAAGTAGAGCACATAAGGTGTTACTGGTGCACTGAGTCCTAACAGCGTGCCCTTATTTTGCACTTATCCTACCCTGCAGCTACCAGTTATTTACATATTCAGTCAATCCAGCAGTTGTGATTAAAGTTCCCATGCGAGATAAAGATCAAGACATCAGTTTGAATCATCTTATTTGGGTTATGCTTGACAAGTCAAGTCAAGTTTATTTATTTTACTTGATGCCAAACGTTTGTTTCAGGAGTTTACACTCTGCACAGCATACAACACAGAATATCCTCAGTTCTTGTTGATGTTACAGAGATATGAACTGAATTCCTGCTTTGGATATTTTGGCCTTTCAATTGCATAAATGTTGGCATTCTGTTGGTCTTCTGTCTGATGTGTTTTAATCACTCAGTAAAGATAGACTTGAAGGTCTTGCATGGGTTGTTTCATCTGATAGATCACTCAATGTTTAATCTTATCTGTGTTTGTTAATTGTCCCAGTTTATACTAAATCTACTCTGTGGAGAAATTTCAGACTTTGGTGCCCTCAAGTGGCAAAAATAATACTGTGTTAGACAGCAGTGCACTGATTACCAATCAAAAGTCCTCAGCAGTAAAACAATAATAATGCAAAGTATTGAGGTTCTAAGTGTTAAATATGAAATATAATAAATCATTCCTGAATATTTACAACTATAGACAAGAAACTGTGAAATATATCAACACATTTTTAAAATGCAATATTTTCAGATTTTCTGTGACCAGTTCATTTGCACTTAAATAAATATCTAAAGTTATCACGCACATTATAAAAACTGTAAGTGATCAATTAGTTGTTTCTGCACGGCTATCAAGTGACGTATAAAACGATCACAGCCTAGTGAGTTATCAGTATTCATAAGTAAGAGTGACATTTTTTTTTTATTCTTTAAGAGGATTTTCACCCTGTGCATGGATTAAAATTTCTATTTTTAAACATGCCTGTATTCTGTACTAAAGCTGACCTTACAGTCATGTAGAAACTGTGTCAAATCCATTCATCATATTGTGTGATGATGCATTTCTATTTCTAGATTGTAATTTACAAATAGCTTTCAGTATGTTGTTTAGCATGCAGGGAAGCATGTATTGAAGCCTCCACTGTACCTGTAGAAGGTAAGCATGCAGCCTGTGATGGACATGTTCATTGGCACCTGGGCAGACATCCGACCAATCACAAACATCTTCTCCCCGGTGTCGGGGTGGAAGGCAGAGTCATAGACGTACTTTGCTCTCCAGAGCTCATCCTCTGTCAGGCCAGGCTTCACAACGCCTGCTCTGAAGAAGTCGAAACAATAGAAAGATAGAGTATTTTAACAAGAATCTATTGTGTAACAAGACAAGCTTTCTTACTTACATGTTAAACAAATGTATATGGATAAAATGTGATGTTCTGATGCTACAGCACTTTTGAAAGGACATTTTTCCAACTGCTATCTCCATTTCAGTGTGTAATGTACAGCTAGCGATGTCACTCAGTCATATCAATGCAAATTTCTGTTCATGACTCCCTTGCATATCATATATACTCATCTACCTGTAGTCCTGCACGATTACTCTGGCCTCCTCCAGAGTCTCAGAGGACAGCAGGACGTTCCTGGGATCTGTGACCATGAAGAAGTGCTGGGCGCGCCCCATGAATGTACCTTGGTCCCATCTTGGCTCCTTGATGTTTATGTTAAGGGACAGTTCTCCAGACATCCTGGCTTTCTTCTGTCAAAAGCAGAAACTGTAATAAGTACTCACACACAATGAGACAAATTCATTAGGCTCAGAATTAAATTTTCAAATAAATCTCACATCAGGTAGTGTTAAGTGCTGTACTTTAAAAGGTTGGGCAGTGTTGGTCATTTTTGATATGAATACTGTAAAGATAACCAGCATTTTGGTATAGAAAACATGTTAAAGAACTTTGATTTGAGAATTATAGCGTACGTGTGTCTCAACCATTTTTTTAAAATTCAAATGTATTATTTGAATCAGATCTATTTGGTCAAAGCTTAGAGAAAAAACACTCCAGATAATAATAGACAGAGAGCACTGTTTTCAACACTTTGTGCTATTGACACGTATAAGTATGACGGTCAGACTCCCCAGCTGCACAGGTGAAATTATTATGATTAAAAACCTTGGCATCACAGTTAAACCCTGATCTCTGCTCCAATAAAAGCTTTGAGGTGAGGACTCCTCCCTCAACTAAACAGCATAACATCCAGTAGAACTACATACAATAATCAGTGAGAAAATAACCCCAAGCAGACATTTGACTCTGTTTACTCACCCTCTCAGTACTTCCTCAAATATAAATGACACAGTTTATGTTTGATAAGATGTTCTATTTGTTCACTGTATCGAACTGATGAATGATTACAAGGCTTGTGGGTTCTTTGAAAGTAGGTTGAGGCTGGTCTAACAAAACTTCTTGTATCAGCTGTGGCTGTGAGCACAAGATATAGGACAACTGATCTAAGTCGGTACTTTTTGGCGTTTTACCAGTTAAACAAACCACCACTGTGGTTTTCTACAATGGATTATTCTGTCAGATTATTCTCTTCAGTGATGAATGCTTTTGTATAATGTTAAGCCTACAGTAACTTCTTGTTTTTTGGGGGGTTTATTGAGCTAGCCACAACCCAAGTATCACCAACTTATTATCACAAGCAAATATCACATCTGATCAGCTGAAACAAGGCTATATGTGGATTTTTCCCTTGATATAAGACTTATCTGACTTACTGATTATCAGAATATTTGCATATTACTCTTCTTTGCCTGGTTAAATATCAGCCAACAGTTTCAGTTCCTTGCCTATGTACTAGTGCACAGCCAAACTATGGCAAGAATGTGTGTGCATATTTCTGCATCATTCCTACAGTCCTTACCGACACAGCACATCCAGTGCTCAGGCCATAAAAAGGCCATAAATAAATAAAAACACCTCAGTGTACAGACCTTGGCTTTTACTTGCCATAACAAGGTCACATAACCGCCTCCACTAAAATCCACAGGCTGGAATTAGATAAAGTAAATGAGTACAGGACATACAGGAGCAAGATAGCTGATATCGCTGATTCAAGGTTAACCGCTGGATAAATGGGTAAACACACAAACAAGACAGGGCTGCTGCTTTGCTGCTGAGAAACGGACACGATAGTCACATCATTCAACTAGCCAAACATCCACGTAAAGATGTGTCTCATTGCAACTTAGCTGATCAGAGAAATAGCGCGACACACACAGTGACAGATGGGACTGAGGAAGTCACGACACGCTGCCGGTGTTCTGTCAGCAGGCAGGCTAACCAATGTAGCCAACTAGCTAGCAAGGTAGCCGGTACTGCCCCTGAAGCTCACATAGTAGAGTACGGAAATAGTCACAGAGGCAATTAAAACAAAACTAAGTTCCCGTAATACCAAATGCTAATATATACAGGATAATAAACAGCGTATTCATGTCAACAAAACAAACAACTTCATAAACTAACGTTAGCCAGTTAGCTAGCCAGCCAGTTTACACGCTAACAACTACGCTAGCACTTCAGTTAGCGCTGCGAGGACACGTATCGAGGCAGAATAAATGTTAAATAAGTCTGGTTGTGACTTTAATTGATTTAATAACTCATTGCAGTTAGCAGTAAAACATACCTGCTCTGATTTCTTCTGTTTTTTGAAAATGTATGACCTCTCAATATCACAGCACCACCGGGTGGACCTATGCTGCCTTCATGAACTCCTGGAAGCATGGTAAAGGTATATAAGAGGCTCTAATGTAAGCGGGAAAATATATTTTATATTATATATTTAAGTTATATCGAAAGCCTTTGAAATGCAAAATACAGATTCCATGCCTAGCAAAGATTAACTGATGCATTTAACAATGTCGGCCTGACGAAATATCTTAAAAATCAAGAACATTCACGGTTATATATGATCTGTTGCCAAAAATGTGCGGTGTTTCGTGTTATTTCTTCAATGAATGCAAAGAAATGTTGGTGACCTATTATTTTCTGTACTTTCTCGTCGGATTTAAGAGAAGTCGATTAAACGCAGTAAAATCAATAGCATAAAAGTTGAATGATAAAAAAAACGGAGCTTTTGAGTAGCCTTTGAAAGCAACACCGTGCATTGAAACACCGGGGAGCGGTGACGTCATTGGAGGACGTGACTAGCTGGAAACCTCTGGGTAGTGATTTCTAAGATCAAACTTCCAAATTGAAAAATTGCCTATAAAACTGGCGAACTACCACAAACAAATGCTCCTTGCTTGGTCCCTTATTTATAAACACTCTTTCTCTCCCCACACATTCCAGATTGGGAACAACAGTAATATTCTGTATAAAAACAAAACCATTTTTTTTCTCCAATTGGTTCAATAATAATATAATTTTAGTCAAACAACTTTTCAACTCTGAAGGATTACTGATGTCATATTCTGAATTTTTATCATCCTATCAAATACCAGTTACACCTAAGGAGTACGCTATTGTAATGGACGCTATTCCTCAGGGCGTAATGATGCTCTTTAGAGGAGAAGATTTTTCAGCTAATGGGAGGCCACCAATAAAATCTTCATCAGTTTTTGAAACAGTGACTGGCAAAATATGTTTTGCATCAAGTCCTGCCACGAGAAATAAAAACATTAGAGCTTTACTACAGAAAAACTTTGCCACTGTGCCTCATGTTACTCATTATTGGAGACAATTTGTTCCTGATATCAATTGGAATGTTGTATGGACTCTTCCCTCTAAATATCTCATTACGAACATACTACGGGATGTGTGTTTCAAATTGCTCCACAGATGCTACCCAGCCAAGCAATCCTTACACAAGGACACAGACTACAATTGCTCTTTCTGTACTCATGACTCTGAGACTGTCATACATCTGTTCTGGAAATGCCCCTTAACTGTGAAATTTTGGAAAGACTTCATTCTCTATGTCCGGACCAATATCTTCATTAACTTTTCTCTTACCTATCCCAATGTGCTTTTTGGTTTTTATAACATAAGTAGCCCCAAAACAAAGGAATATTACATGATTAACTTATTACTAATCTTTGCAAAATTTCATATTCATAAGTGTAAATTCACTGCTAAAAAACCCCTTTTTAAACTATACTTGCTTGAACTGGCACAGTACAAAGATTCTATTCAATACTCTTCAAATCCCAAAGCTGTGAAAACATTGGAAGGTTTCATGCAATATAACAGCTGATTGTATTTTTTATTGTCTTTATATTATTTTTATTTATTTGTTGAACATTATTGTTTCTCACTGTTTTGTTTTAAGTTAAAACCCCTGGCATGATAAATGTAATGTTATTATGAACATTCAATAATAAAAAAAAAAAAAAAAAAAACCTCTGGGTAGTGATGGCTGATCGAGGCTTTGTTGAAGCTTCGACACTTCATTCAAAACATGGTTCATTACTCGAGGCCTCAATGACACACAGTGCTCGAGTAGGACATCTAGTGGTCAATAATATGAAGTGCAATCAAGACGTGGTCGGTTCATGGATTGTTTTGGATTTGATTCGCCATGCACACGTTCCTGTTTGACTACACTAGATGATTGTATGGGTTGTAGTGGACACAAAAATAATATTACTAGTAATAATAATGACAATAACTATTGAAGAGCACGTTTCTTATTTCCCATGTTTGTCTGTATCCCTATATACTCTTTGCTTATATTCTGTGTTATGAAACATTTAAACGGTGCTGCTACATTCATGAGATGCTCTACAAATACAGACTGATGTAATTTTCACATGGGGCTGGTGCAAATGAAGATTTTATGGATTATTATAGATTTTGGCAAAGTATGTCTTGGGGTTTATTGGTAAAGAGGTCAGTAAAGAGGGTGTGCTTATGTAACTGGTTATGAGGTTTTATTGAGAAATAATTTATCAACAGTTTTGGGACCACTGTTCCCTCTAAGCTGCGCGCGATACTTTTTTTTTTTGTTTTTGCGCATTTATCATCTATTTTTTTTGCCATTTTCGAGTTTTTTTTAACTTGAGTCTCGACTCGATCGTTTTTCTCAGGAGGTTGGACTTTAGCCTTTGTGCTGGAGGGTTGAACCCTCAGTTCCAAGACTTTCCAAGCCTCCACACCTCCCGAGTCCTCAGGACCTGAGCTTTCACACAGTCTGAGGGCTGAAATTTTCTAAGTCCCACAGTAGTTCTCTGTTAGATTGAACTTCCAGACAGTCCAAGGACTGATATCTTCTAAGTTCCTGAGTACTTCTCTGTTAGTTTGAACCTTCACACAGTCTGAGGACTGAAATCTTAAAAGTTCTTGAGTAGTTCTCTGTTAGTTTGAACCTTCAGACAGTCTGTTAATGTTTCGATTAAATCTTTAAGGTTTTTCTTTTTAAAAGTTTTACCACCTTTTAATGTTTAATTTTCTTTTTAAATCCTTCATTGTATTTTCAGTGTAATTCCTATTTGAACTTTTATTGTCTTTAAGATATAATTTTCTAATTAAACATTTAATTTTTTAATTAAATGTTTTGTCTTTTTTGGCCTTTTATTGGATAGGTGTAGTGAGAGACAGACAGGAAACGGGGGAGAAAAGTCGGGGGAAGACTTGCAGCAAAGGGCTGCTAGCGGGACTCGAACCCGCGACGCTGCGTCAGGGACCAGCTCTTGTACATGGGTCACCCGCTTAACCCATTGAGCTATATGGGTATCTGTGTTTTGTCTTTTTAAGGGTTTAATAATCTGATTAAATGTTTTGCATTTTTAAAAATGTTTAACATTCTTCTTGTTTAATTGTATTTTTTAAATGTTTAATGATGGAAAATACTTTATCTGTAATTTCTGATATTTGTATTTTAAAAATTTTGTTTAATTTCATAATGACATGTATTGTATCATGTTGAATGATCTCATTCCATATTTTGTCTGTTTAATATAATTTAATGTAATTTAATGTTTAACTCTATTAAACAGACAAAATATGGAATGAGATCATTCAACAAGATACAATACATTATTGAAGTCTTCTTGGGCTCACATGGGAAATCATTTAAAATATAAACTTGATATTCAGTCTAAGGAAACTGGAAACTGCAGAGCGACAGAAGAACCAACAATATCTCCTGTTTTCTCATTTAATGAGTCGACTCTTCTTGTGCTTTCAGATCAAAGAACTACAGACTCTTCACAACCTGCTCAAACTCTTGGTACAGGACCTCACCACACGGGTCAAGAAGGTTTACGTCTCATTTCTACTCTGAAGCTCAACTTCTCCTGCTCAAACTGCTGACAAATGTTTCTGCTGCTCTAAAGTCTGGTCTCCAGAACTTCCTAAAAACTCTCAAAGGCTCTTCTGCTGCAGGTTGCTATGTAGAACTGTTCCAGAAAACCTCACTAAACCACATGGAGGGGCCTCAAGATAGTCGTCCAAATGAAACCATACAAAAACCAAACTAGCACAACCCAAACGCTAAAGTCTCCTGCAGCCTACCAGAGAACCTCTGAGAACAGAGAATCAGGACAGGAACTCTTACCTTGTGGACAACCAACCTTAGTTCACAAACAAGAACACAGAATGTGTCTGACCAAAAACCTCTGAAGACTCACTACAGCCAAGATAAAGACACAACTCAGCTGCATCAAATCCACTAATCACTGCAAACATTAGCACCATGTGCTAACTGTGGCTAAAGAACCACATTTACCAAGACAACTATCCAGTACAAAGCCCTAAAACACACCAAGAAACACATTAAAGGCGATTTTACTGCTGGAAGCTGCAAACCAACGCCTAAAGAACAAATTAAAGCAATGGAGCCGAACCCAGTTCACTGGTGGAGAGAAGCAGAGGAAATGTTTGTCTGCAGCTAAATAAAGCAGGAAGACACTGAGCTGCTCAGGTGTTCCTAATAACACCAAGCAGCCACCAGGACAGCCAATAGGAACACAGCTTCCTGAAAGTCCAGAGGGCTGGGTTAGTGAAGGAAATTTAATTTAAAGTTGAAGCAGAAAGTTAACAAAGAAAGTTGAAAACCACCTTCTGATATCTGAAATCTCTGAGTTTTCCCACAAAGAACACCTGAACATGTCAAACTGGTTCCATAGTAGAACCATCATTGTAAAAATGTCATAGTATGGTGTGTTGCTCAAAAAACATTAGGACCCGGCTGTCAGGGGACAAACATGTAAGAAACATGAGAACAGAGAGAACCCAACCAGTAGGTCACAGTTTATCATCATCTAATCATCTCCTGAAGTCCATATGGTGAGAGACATCAGTATCTGGTTGTTCATTTACCAGAGGATGCTTATAATCATGCTGATGTGGTCTGTACTCTACAGTATTTTAGTGACTCAATAAATGCCTAAGTTGTTTTTTTAAAATGCTTTTTAGTTTTTAATAAATATTTAATAGCCTATATGTAATCAATAAATGGCCTTTGCCTATCTTAAGAAAAATTCACTCAGAACTCTGATATGTTAACAGTACTAAATAAATCAATAAATACATGCATACACACAAAAATAAGTTAATACATTAACTGTGTTAAGATAAGATTTAGATTTTTTTTAAAAAAGTTGTTTATGTTTTTGCAGAATCCAGTATTGCTCACTGGTTGGTCATTACATTTTATTAGTTTGATTTCACTGTTTAAAATGATGCCACCTCTTTTCAGACAAAATTTTTAGTTCTGTGTTAATAAAGCACTTAAAGCTTTAAGTATGGCTAAATGCTTTTTTCAGAATTAAATATATCACTCCTTAGGTGGTAGTGGCCCCAAGTTCAGTAAAGTTGGAAAGATATTCATCAATAACTTCACTCTTACACATTGTAGTGTCTTTTTGCCCTTTAATATCTTATTTTTTAAGTCTTTATTTAATGTCTACTGTTGCACGAAGAGAGAGTAACGAAATTTCGATCCTTGGTATGTCATTTACATATTGAAGAATTGACAATAAAGCTGACTTTGACTTTGATATAATTAAAGAAATAGATGTTCAACAAGGAAATAAAATAATAACAACGAAGAAGGTGCTACCAAAACAAATAAACAAATATTGCAGTTTTTGTCATTCATGTCTTGTAATTTTACTTAATTTAAATCCATATGTTATGAATGTACCAATAAGTGAGACCTGCATGTATGTAGTGATGTGTCCACGGGGTGGGGTTGTTCACCCACCTGACTGCTGAATTCAGGCTTCACAGGCTGGAAGATCCACAGCTCAGTTTTTTCCATCCACTCCTCACTTTTCTGCAGCTTTTCCGAAAAACACGGACTTCATTATCACATTAATAACTTCACCAAGGACAAGCTGCGATGGAGTCCAGTAAGTTTAACTTAAATATTTGTGCAATTAGTCGCACTTAATCATCACTTGTCCGGGCGCTAATGGCTGCACAGCTGCAAGGGGCTTATGTAAAAGGCTTACAGCTCTTAAGACAATAATGGTCACCGGGAGAACAAATGAGGTGGCGCTAATTCTCCCGAGGTGTCCGTTAATGCGTCAGTGAGGCGGACCAGTGCGCGCCTGTCCGAGCTCATCCAGGACAACAAGGACGCAGCGGGTAGGTAAAGCTGCTCTGCTCACTTTATTTTCAACACGTCATTATGTGGAACATTTCACAGCTCAAGGTGTCAGTTTAGGAGTCAGTTTAGATTCATTAGATGCACTTCCTGTGTTAGGTGTTTGTGTTGTTTATAGCATATGTCAACAAGTGGTCCAGAAATTTAGTCAGAGTTAATGAACAGAAGATAATTTACTGCCTAAATGAGGCCTGTTGTTTATGTGAGATCTCTAGTCGCTGTCCGTGGTGCTGATTAATAGAAAGTCACCGGACTTCAATGACGGCAGCTTTTGTTTACACCAGTTAAATAAAGATACTGTGCCTTCTACTGTATTGTATTTTATTCTACTCAAGATCTCAGGTTGTTGGTCAAAATTATTGAGTTTTATTGTCTCGTCTGCAACTTCTGAGCCAGCATTACTCATCAGAGCATATTCTTCTCACAGCAGATATCCGTTTAATTAAACATGACCCGAGGGGAATCACCATGCACCGCTGACTCCTCTGCAGACCAGTCCAGCCTCTCAGGTGAAGCAGGAGAAAACTGGCCCCATGTACTCTATGGAGATGAATGTGAAGGCGACTCGTGGATTATATCAACTTCTTTAACTCACAGAAATACTATCCTGGGATAAGAACATTGGAATTCCAGTCATGGGGAACTACTTTTTGCCATCTTTTGTAAATGTAGTGTGTTTTTTCACCTTTGTGGCTTCAGCTTAACTTTGACTTTTTGTATGTTTTTCCATTTTATGAAGCTTTATTTGTGGTCTGAAACTGATTTCAGTGGAGCTAAGGGATGCTACCAAAAGCTTTTTAAGTTTCCTGCAGCAGTGGAGACTCTGGACCAGCAGGTTCTCCATCATACTTGTCCCTCACCGCTGTTCCCCAAATCCCAATTAGCATGCCTCCGTCCTGACAGCCGACCCCAGATATCCTCCTGCCTGGATGATTGAGGGAAGAGTTTCCAGGCACATAGCATGGCTCACTCCTTTCAGCCCCCTGCCTGGAGGGAGATGACGAATGGAGGCGGGCACCCCCACTTCAACAACGGAGGCCACCACGGGGGTTCCCACAGCACCACGCGCTACATGCTGAAGAAACACCAGCGCCACAGACGCAGGTCGTCCTCGCCGATGGGCAGGGTCATTCTCATCAATGCTCCTGTTGATGGTGAGCTCCGGAGCCTTAACGGTCCTCTGTTACCATGGTAACATATACTGTGGCCACGGCAGCAGACGCAGGGTCAGGACAGTCATTCAGTCATTAGTCCAAGTTTAGCTCAGTTCAGAGGAAATCAATATACAGGGTGGGCCATAACTTTCCACACATAGGAAAAATAAACCTTTTATGTTGGACAACCATTTTTATTTATGTAATGTGCTCTATATGATTACCATTGTTTCAAAAACACATATTAATATGTATTTTCCACTGTTGATGAACTTGCGGTAGCACAGTTGAAGTTATGCTTGTTATGGTGTTTGTGATACGTTCCTTGAGATGATTTATGTCTCATATCTTCACCTGATACACCATGGCCTTCAAGTGCCCCCAAAGATAGCATCAAATGCATCTTCTAGGGTATCTGAAGCATAAAAAAATATACATTATACATTTTCCTATGTATGTAAACTTATGGCCCAAAATCTGTGTGCTTACTTAATAACAACACTAATTCTTGCCCCAAGCACCTTTAGGTACCCAACTGGTAGGTTTGTCCCAGTATCATGGAGATCTTGCCACAGTCTGTCTCAGCGTCTCCTGTCTCTTCATGTGATAGCAGACTGACTCCATGATGATGAGATCAGAACTCTGTGGGGCCCCACCATCTGTTGCAGGACTCGCTGTTCTTCTACGAGCCGTATTTTCTTGTTATCGTCACAGTCCCTGTCGATAGTTGGCTGTCACACTGTGCAGACATTTACGGCGAGTACATGTCAGTGTGTTCTGTGTGTTTGCAGGAGGGGACGACAGCGAAGACATTCACACGGTGACAGTAGATAAGAGTCCAGATGGGCGTCTGGGCTTCAGTGTCCGCGGGGGCTCTGAACATGGGCTCGGCATATTTGTCAGCAAGGTGGAGGACGACAGCTCTGCAGGTTAGGAAGGAGTGTGCGTGAGCTTTATCAGTTTAAGCGAGTGGGTTAGTCGCTGTGATGGCAAGCTTATTTTTCAGTGTGCTTACATGTGGTCCTCTGTTTACGTGGCATTTAGCTCTTGTTTATCATGCCGAGTTCCACCTGTGTCTGCAGCGCAGGCTGGGCTGACTGTGGGCGATAAGCTGGTGGAGGTGAACGGGGTCAGCCTGGAGAGCATCACCATGAGCAGCGCTGTGAAGGTCCTGACAGGCAACAACAGGCTGAGGATGGTGGTGAGGCGGGTGGGCAAGATCCCCGGCATCCGCTACTCCAAGGAGAAGACCACATGGTGAGGCCGATCACATACAGCTACCAAAATCACATTCTACATCTACACTTAAATATTTACCAGCTACGGTTAATTTAACAACTTTACCTTAACCTAACCCCGACTGAATGTATGACTAAATACAGTTAGCTGGATATATTATTATGTCAAGTAAAGACTACAATCTTATCACTACCACCACTGACCTTTGCATGGCTCCTGCTTTGTGTAATCTTGTCACTTGACTGTAGCCCACACTGGTTATCTTTCTTTTGGGATATACTGTATCTTGGTTTCATGTGGCAGCAGTGGATGGATTACTGCTCTGACCTTTATGGCTATTTGATTAACCAATACTGACAGGCAGGAGTTCAGTGGAGGAGAAGAAAGTGGCGTATGTGATTGTTGTCATGAATGCATATCTGTGCTCTTCCATGTGTGTGTTTGTGTAGGGTGGACCTGATTCATCGGCGGATGGTGGTGGAGGAAAACGGTCGTACGCCATCAGAGGCCAGTTCAGACAGCGCTCTACGCAGGATCGTGCATCTCTTCACCACATCAGATGACTACTGTCTGGGCTTCAACATCAGAGGAGGCAAAGAGTTTGGACTGGGAATTTATGTCTCTAAGTACGAACAAAAGAAATCATGACAAACTAACTTATTTGATTCTTGTTAACTAATTTGGCAGGGTGGTGCAGTATAAGGCTAAACCTTTAGTGCTGAAGCATCCCTGAGCTAGAAAGAGGTAGGGGTACCGCAATAATTAAAAATCACAGAATAACCTCATTTGCAGCTCTGTGTATTAGATCAAAGCAACTGGGCTTCAGCTAAATGATTGAGTAGTCTGCTTGTGCTGCAACATTAAACGCAACAGACACAACTAATAATGAACGAGACAAAAAAATAAATCCAATAAATGCAAAATGCAACAAAACGCTTCATATCAGAATGAAATGCTGAGTAGAAAATAAAATTAAAGGGTCGGTTAATCAAAGAAGTCAGGTGTAACGCATGCTGAGTGTACAGTTTGCTCAGTCATACTTTTGTTAAACTGCTAACCTTGTTTGTGACTTCTGTGTGTGTGTCTCTTTATACATCTTCTGTTCAGGTTGGATCCAGGAGGGCTTGCAGAGCAGCATGGCATCAAAATGGGCGATCAAATCCTCGCGGCCAATGGGGTGAGCTTTGATGACATCACTCACAGTAATGCAGTCGAGGTCCTGAAGAGCCACACTCACGTCATGTTGACCATCAGGGTGAGAGACACTTTAACAGATAAACTGGAAATCAAATGTAAAGTTGCACTAATCAACAGTTTTTATATTAATAAGACAGCTCTACAGGGGGTTTTGGTCTCTTTAAGGTCATTTTTAAAGAGTTTTGGTTGACTCAAAACCACTCTCATCAAGTGTATAATCAGCCAAAAAGTTGTGCTACATCATCTGTACACTAGCTGCCCAGCATCACACAGCAAACACACAGAATATGTGCAGCTAAAGAACCATACATTTCCCCCAGCAGCTGGAGAACAAAAACAAGCAAAAAGGAGCATAAATATCGGCTTCTATCCATCCTATTAGCAAAAACAATCCTTCAAATAAATGCTGATGCTGCTCAGTGTCTGTTTGTTATAGAAATGAGCAACATTAGTTATGTGGCTAAACTATAATGTGGTAATACACAATAGCAGTATAGTTCATACATCTTGTCGCCCTCCTGAAAATCAGTCACTGCACGTTAAAATCCGATTTCAGAAGCGTCTTCCTTTAGTCCCTTGTGCATCCATGGTGTAGTGTTAAGCATTTCCTCAGGTTTAAATGTAACAATTGATTGGAGCTTGAAGTGCTGACACAATAATAAATGTTAGCATGTTAAACAACACCAGCTCCTCTCACTGAGCCTGCACAGCAGAGCAGACAGCTGGCTTACAGCCCTTGAATTCCTTATGTGTGTCTTTGTATGCATGCATGTGTGCAAGACCGCGGCACTTAACCTGTGTCATTTCTAGATAAAGGACATGTGTGTGTGTATGTGTGTTGTGCAGTGTGTTTGAGTGTGCGTATGTGCTCTCTCTTAGCTCCCTGACATTGCTGCATGCTCATTTTACTCCTCTGATCTCAGGTTCCACGTGTGAAAAACAGCCAGGGACGACGTTCATTATTCAAAGGCAGTCTGGGATCAGGTTATAATCAACAGAAAGCCTAATTTTATGCCTTCCTTCTGACCTGTATTAGACCCATTTACGGATCAGAGACAGACATAGTGGATCAAGGATTAATTTTAAGTCACTAAACTCCCTCACATCACGGTACCTAAGGCTTTTTCGGAAATAAACCTTGAGTGCCTTCTCGTTGACCTTAAGCCGTGTATTGATGAGACAATCCCTTAAAGTAGACTGGAGAGGCTATTGTACACTGATCTTGATGGAACATGGCTACTTCCTCTGAAAAAACATTTCCTCCGGCAATGTTTTACGAACCTTATAAACCATGACACCACTTTTTAGATGCCTGTCTCTGACAGACAAATAACTGCTTGTGACTTAAATGGAGAGTCCACCACCGATCCTGACTTACTGTTCACTTAAACATTTCAGTGCTTGTTGCAGAAATCTCCATTATTTGGTTCAGTAATGGTGCTCTGAGGATGAATCCTAAAGACTTTCCTGATTTCCTGGCCTCTATGACAAGCTTTATATTTATTGTTTTGTGTGAAATATCTTAACAATTAGTGAATGGACTGCCATGAAATGCGATATAGACACTCACGTTCCTTTCAGGATAATTATAATAACTTTGGTGATCCATAAGTTTTCATTTAGCAGCATCATCACACATAAAATACCTGAAAAAATAAAAACATTACAGTCCACCTCAGCTGAACTTTGTGTTTTGTGCAAATGAGCTGATGCTAAAGTTAACATTCTATTTGACATCCACATTTTAACATGTGAACATGTTTACATTTATCAAGCAAAGCCTCGCATAGCTGGTTGCAACTAATGACTGTGAAAACAATGTGGGTATCTGTGCCTCACAAGTAGGAAAAACTGCAATAATAAAAACATACAGGAGAAGAAATGTCTTAAAGCTTGAATTTTCTTGCCAATGATAAAGGAAACATAAGAGATTCTACTTTTTAAGCACCCAGTTTCCTAGTATGGTCATTTTGCTTGTTTCGTGTTCCTGATGATTTTTTTTCCCTCTCACTTCAACAGGAGGCTGGAAGATACCCTGCATACAAGGAGATGGTGGCAGAATATGGCTGGCTGGACAAATGTATGTTGATCATCAAGTGTGTTTATCACAAAATACAATTTCACAAGACCCAGATAGGAAGAGCTTTTAAGAGACAAAGACAAGAACAGTACAGTGAGAAGAGTTGCACTCACAAGATCTGGTGATTTTGAATTTAACATTCTCCTTTCTGTTTGCAAAGCCACATGTTGGATTGTACTTGGAAACCTTTACAGAAACATGTGGAGCACGAA
This sequence comes from Amphiprion ocellaris, assembly GCF_022539595.1. NCBI lineage: Eukaryota > Metazoa > Chordata > Actinopteri > Pomacentridae > Amphiprion > Amphiprion ocellaris. The sequence goes on along the minus strand of NC_072781.1, from coordinate 10,335,440 downwards.
CCACATGTAGCCTGCTTGTACTTAAACCCTGTCATTCAATTTTGTAACAAGGCTTAAACCTTGTTTTTCTGTTTGATACAAGTATTTCAGAACACAGACTACTCAAAGGCAGTCCAGTCTTCTGGAACAGACACATCTGAGTTAATTCTTAGTTTTATTAGAACAACAAAAAAGAAACAGAAAAACTCCTGGTTCATGTTCTGTCATTCAAAGGCAGGATTATCAGGGTATGAGGGCAGTCGGGTTTCATCCAAAGCTGGCTGTTTAAAAATCAAGCTTCCTGTGCAAAATGTATTCAGTATAACCTTTTGTGTATGTGTGTTTGAGCCCACATAGAGCAGCTTGAAAGTTTCATAAGCTGTTGCACTTTCACAGTAATATTTTAAACAATCTCCATACTTGTATTTCTACAGTAGCCAATGGGGGCCCTGCACCATCCTCTCAGGGTTCAGACTCCAACTCCTCCGCCTCCTCGTTGTCCTCCAGCACCCCTCTCAGCTCCCTCAGTGGTCTCTCCCAGGTCCTTTTCCCTCCTATCTTTGGCTCTGAGATGGTGGACGTCGCCATCTCCACAGAGGACCGTTCCCGACGTCCAAGCGGTGCTGAGCGAACTGCTGACACGGCCATACAGACTGACCCCCAAGTTCCAAACTACTGGGACCGCCCTTCGTCTAACGGCTCGCACCCCGACATGCTGGTCACCACAGAAACCAGCAGGACTGTAGGTGCAACAATGCTGCTGAAAGACACCGTCATACGTGGGAAAGGGGAAGGGCCGAGGGAGACGGGAGCAGCAAAGGAAGGAGGACGCGGACGAGTGAGGACGCTGTCAGTCGGGGAGCAGGAAGTAGAGAAACACTCGCCTAAGACGGCAGCGCTGATGGCCCTGAGCAGACCACGGAAGCCAATCAGACGTTCCCAGAGCCACATCACTGCGTCAGGTGAGCTCTGCAGGCTCAGTGTAGATGTAAGTTTGATCTATAAACTTAGTTTGTCCAACAGAGAACACTGGCAAGTTTGTTTCTCAGCCGCAAAATGTAAAGAAGATACCTTGGCCACCTTTGTTTAGAAAAAAACTAATTTTAGTGCCTATGTAGAAATAAGATTAAGAGTCTACAGCACAGCAAACCAAGTAGCTCTATGAGGATTTAATGCTTATTGCAAAGAAAAACAGTTCTCAGGTTGTTTCGTGCGGATTTGCCACAGCAAAGGGTGCATTTTGAGTAGAAGGTGGAAAATGCACAATTTAAAATGTGTTCCAAATAGGATCCTGTGTTGGTCAACTTTCCACCTATCATCACAACTTGCTTATTCAAAAGTAGTGGTGATCTATAGGATTGTAATACCTAGTTCTATTTCCAATCTGAACAGTTGCTAGCCAGAAGAAAAATTTGCTTTAAAGTGTTCATATACTCTCTCAGATACTCGTTCATGAAGGTATGGCATTAAAGATGACGTAGGCAGAAAGGTCAATTTAAGGTCACTTGAGAGATTTTACATCATATTTAGGGTTGGGAACAATACTATAAGGAATTATTTTTCCCTGAACAATTAGAGCCAAACTAAATATAGTATATGTTTGACACTGGTTGTCCGTTCTGCTCACTTGAACATGACCGATGTTTTCATCAGCTCAAAGTGGCACTAAACAGACAGCACAGATGAGGCTGATAGTAAATGATAAATGAAGAGTGAGAGGATCACTGAAGAAGATCACAGCAACCATGACTGTGCAGATATTCATACCAAGCCACACAGTTTGATGAATATAGAATCCCTCTCTGGTCAGTCTCTTTTGTCTTTACCTGAATGTATTCAGTCTGGGCCCAGGAAAAAGACTCCATATCAGAAACAGTATAAAATCTGCTACTCCTCCCTCCTACCAGCTTGTTATAACAAACAGCAATGAGGACAAGGTCACAGTTGTCTTTTCTCTTTGAAAAAACAAATTCCAGTAAGAACAGTTTACAGTGAAACAACAACATTCCCCTCTGGACAGTCTGAATCTTCTTCCAAGGTTGTAATGATAGCTTAACAATTCAAAAATACATCTCAGTGATTTCTACCACAGTTGTTTTAAAGATATTTCAGTCTGGAAAGTGTTGGAGTAATACCTCTACTCCCGAAACCGGCCTCAAAGACCCATTCAGGCTATACTCTCATCCCTCCATCACTGCAGGATGTAAACAAGAACCTCCAGCTTCCACGTGGCTGATTTAAGCTCAAAAAAGAATTTATCCATAAGCAAAAAGTTGACACAGACTCATGATTAATCTCTGCCCTTTACTCTCAGTTGTTGTACCTGAGAGAAATGAATAAGAACAAGCATATGGAGAAATATCCATCCAATTCTTGGCGGGGCTGTTGAGTTATTAGCCTTCCCTTTTCAATTTATCCGGCTCACTCATACCTGGCCAGGCCTCGGGGCAATGCCTGGGGCTGATTGGACATTTGTTATGTAAGCTGAGGCACTTCCCTGTAGTGCTCTCAATAGATGGGGGTGTGTTCAGGTTGCTGTAGCTGCAATTCATCAGTACTACTGTGTTACTTTCCACAGTGGCAGATTTACTGCAGAGAACAGAGGAGCTGACTGGAAGAGAAATGAACAGTCTGTGCTCATAGCGGAGAGTGTGTATCACCCAAGTGTTATTGGCTAACAGTTAAGCATGGAGCAGCACAAAGGCTAATGAATTATGTTTTCAACACCACGCACAGATAACTGCACGAAAGGTGACACGAGGTTTAGTGAAGCTTTTCTAATTTAATTACTTATTTGTGTTCATTTACATAATTTAGCAGGTGAAGGTCTGTGCCGGCTGTTAAATTCTGTTATATTAAATAGCAGCTGGTTGGAAAAATGTCTCTGCATTGGCCACATACTGTATGAGACAATTTTGTTATGTTTTTTTTTCCCCCACCTTTAGAGGACAGACAGAAGAAGAAGAAGCAACAGAGTAAGAAGAGCTCAGCAGAGGGTAAAACCAGCCTGCAGCGCTCTAAAACCTTTGTCAACTTGTTTTTTAAGAAAGACCGTAAAGAGAAGAGCCGCTCTAAGTCACCGTCTCGCCACGCTGACAAAGGTGAGAACAGTCACAGGATGTTTTTTTTTGTCTTTCAGATTCTGCATTCAGCCAAGTAATGAATATGGTTAGGGGTGAATTAGCATTTTGTTTCATTGGAGAATTGTAACAAAGTCTATCACACTCATTTCTAGGGGTTCATAAGTTTACATCAGTCATGGACATTAGTGGTACAACTGACATGGATGTGGGATTATTCAGCTTTTGCACAGCTCTGCTACAAAGATTTAGGCACATACCGCTTGAACCTTCCTGACTAAATAAATGATAGCTTTATAGCATGTGAATTAATTTACCTAGTTTTCAAAAAAGGTAAGAGTGTAACAGCACAGATTCATTCTCATTCATTCTGTCAGGAAAGATGGTTTGTTGTTGTTTGGTAGAAAAACCCAAAACACAAACGTAATGTCTCATGAACAACAACAACAAAAGTCATCGGATTATATTTTAATCTGTGAGCTAATTTTCTGCAAAATGTAATTAATTTCTCTTCAGTTGCATTGCAGGAAGACAGCATTTTTTGCAGCAGATTTTCTTCATAGATTAATCAGTCAAAGTAAAAGTTCTTCAATTGTAATGTAATGCAAGTAGTATAAGGAGGCATGCTCTTTTCTGACAAATGTTTCATCACTTGAGCAGTATTTGTGGTGTCCTATAGGCACTATAAGTACACACCTGACTAACTAACCACACGCTTCTCACAAACTCATGGCACTGTCATTGGCACATGCTCCAAAAATAACCTTTGTAGCAAATACTTCATGCCAATGGAAGCTATTTCATGCCATCTGTACATTCTCCTGTTAGCATATTATTTCTGTCGTCGCCTTAATTCCTCAGATAAGGAGCGAGGTCGTCCGTTCCAGCTGCTGACCTCCCCGAGGGAGTCCCGCGCCGGCAGCCCACTGCCCCGACTGGAGACCCTGCAGCACGTGGAGGACATGGCAAAGAAGCTGCTCAGCCAGGATGAAGTGGCTGCTGTGATGAGACACTGTCAGCGGGTGAGTTCATGATGAGACACTAATATCTCTAACACCTCAGAGATGCTCTCGTCTGTGTGCTTCTCAGCTGGACTCTTTGTAGTTTTAAGTGTGTGGTATTGTTCTCTGTGTTTTCAGTATCCTCTAGTGATAGATGTGTCTGGTAGCAGCTGTGACAAAAGATGGATTCGGCCTGTCATTTATGGTTAGGATCAAATAACAGCCATCCTGACCCTTTAGTGTTTCTCAGCCCATCTTAGAATCCTTCTTCTTGGCAAGCCTTTTGCTTCTTGAATCTACTTAGAGCACAGTGTGACTTACCTGTTAATACAGTAATTAAACACCTACAACTGAACACAGGAGTGTAAGGATGTTCCTGGATCAGTGAATATTTAATGTACATGTAAGATATCAGAAGACAACTCAACTACCAATCATGGAAATGCACTGTTGTTTGGATCACATCCTGACTTTTAGTCTCAAACAAAAAAACTGGATCCTACATGTCCCATAATGCACCTAGTCAGTGTCTTTTATCAAACTGCTTCAGCCTTGTGCTATAAATGCACATTTCTTTCAAATATCACGCTCTCTGTTTGCAGCACAGGTTTCTATTAAAAGTCTAGATGAGCTGTTGAAAGAGTAAACTGACCTTCATGTGTAAAATCGGTGATCTGTCTATTTAGACAGCTACTCTTAGTGTTCTTCTCCTCTAATTGGTGTACAAATCAAATCTTTCCAACAGTTTCTGTCTGACAATGTGATTGAGGATTTAGTGCGTCCACTTCTGGCAATCCTGGACAGGCCAGAGAAACTGCTGCTCGTCAGAGAAATAAGGTGAGATACAAAGAGTGTAATACTGTTTTATATACAGTATATACACTGCCCGGCCAAAAAAAAAAAGCCACACATTCTAATGTTTTGTTCGACTGCCTTTAGCTTTGAGTGTTTGCTGTGGCATCGTTTCGATAAACTTCTGCAATGTCACAGCATTTATTTCTGTCCAGAGATGCATTAATTTTTCACCAAGATCTTGTATTGATGATGGGAGAGTCGGACTGGTGTGCAAAGTCTTCTCTAGTACATCTCAAAGATTCTCAATTCGGCTGAGGTCTGGACTCTGTGGAGGCCAATCCATGCATGAAAATGACGTCTCATGCTTCCTGATCCACTCATTCACAATGTGAGCCCCATCAATCCTGGCATCGTCATCTTAAAACATGCCCATGTACATCAGGGAAGTAAACTCCATTGATGGAAAGACCTGGTCATTCAGTATATTCAGGTAGTCAGCTGACTTCATTCTTTGGGAACATAACATTGCTGAACCTGACCAACCCCAGATCATAACCCTAAACCCCCACAGACTTGTAGGCACTAACCATTATGAGTGCATCACTTCATCCACCTCTCTTCTTACCCTGATGCACCCATCACTTTGGAACAAGGTAAATCTGGACTCATCAGACCACATGACCGACCACATTTGTTCTCTAAGACAGGGGTGGCCAACCAGTCAGAGGCTAAGAGCCACATCATACACATGGGCACACATGAACTGCCCCCATCCCTCACTCTCTTGCTCTCTCTTACACAGAGACTTCTGCTCAGCCAGATTTACTGTAAATGTCACACATCAACATGATAATGACAAAAATTGAGTCCCACAGAACTAAGACCACAGGCCAGTCATTTTCAACAGTGATCACTGTGTGCACCATCTCACAAACAAACTCAGTTCAATGTTCAGTTCATGTCTACAAACAAAAATATAATCATTTACAACTGCATTTTTTCTCTTACCACGCATGTTGCTTAGTGGGACTTCTGGCATTCCTTGCCCTCAACAATCCTTTTCAAATCTGGTTTATAATCAGCTGTTACGGCCTGAAGAAGAGGATGAAAAAAAGCACGCTCACAATATGCAATGCTTCCTCGGCAGCTCCAGTCCGAATTTATTACAAGGAATAAACATATATACAAAGAAAAATCTCTTAACATGAATATTCAAATAACAAGTTCATAAACAATACATAAATCCTAAAACATATAAAACACAGTCCCAAACGGCAACATACCACTGTCGTCCATGTGACGCGTACGTGCTGGTCGCGGCTACGAAGCACTTTTAGCTAGCTAGACAGACAGCTCATTCAAACCTTTTGTCTCTATAATCCGCAAAATAATGCTCCGAAACACACACGCAATTAACATAGTACATTAACACAATTCATATAAACACCCTGAAAACTATATTTCATGGAAATCATACCTGAAGAAGAGGATGAAAAAGAGCACGCTCACAATACCCAATGCTTCCTCGGCAGCTCCAGTCCGAATGAAGCATAGCGGTGGAGAGCTCCCCCTTCCGGCTTGCGCAGGCATGAGCAATCAATCATGACCATAAGTCCGAACAAGTGGATCACAGATCCTGACAATTTCTCAACCCACAGATCTTTAACATTCTTTAACAGTTCTTTAAGCTTTTACCATTTTTAACAACAACACATTTAACAGTTTTAACAACATATTTAACATTTTCTGAAGTCTTTTTAACCCATATGAGAGGAATATTTTAACCTCTTGTACAAGATCCTAGTCAGTTGGTATAACTGTCTCTTTGCCTATTCATACTATCACATACATTCAAGTTGTTATAGCTGTCTTGGTGTTTATTCATGACTATCACATTGCCAACTGATTATAATCCAATTTATAAACCCAAAGCAATTCCTTTCCGTGTGTCTGTCAGAACAGATCGATGCTTTGATTTCACATGTTTCAGGGTAGAAAAAACAGACCCGCAGACGTATGTTGACCCAAACATTGACAGTATCTTCGGCGCAGCCCGTTTGACATTTGGGTACTTTTCCATTGGCACACTTTTCCAGATGGTCCAATGGTCCCTTCAGTCAAAGCAGGTTTCAGTTGGTCCGCTTTACAAAGATCGATCATGTCCAACTCAGCCTCAGCCTTATCTGTGACCAGCGGGGTTTTCAAACAGCCCATCTCTGCAATAAACGGGTCCACGAGGAACGTAATCTGTGGCCTTTTCAGTTGAAGATCACGGAACCGGGTCACACAGCTGTCGTGCAGGTTTTCAACCAGTGTTGCATATCTGGCTGTTTGCTTATTCAGGACAGCGATGGTGACTTGCCCACTGGCTATTAGCAGAGTGGGAAAATGAGTTAAATCTCTCTTTTGAATATGCGTCTTGAACAGCTTCAATTTGTTGACAAACGCAAACACCCTTTGCACTAGGTCAGGCAGTATTTTTGACTTACCCTGCAGGGTCAGGTTCAGTCTGTCCAAGTGACACAGCATGTCGACCAAAAAAGCCAGATCCATAATCCACTTGATATCTGAGAGCTCGGGATAGTGATTGTCCTTCTCTTCCATGAACAGTTTCACGGCATCCAAAAGCTCAAAGAAGCGAGAAAGCACCTTGCCTTTTGACAGCTACCTCACAGCGCAGTGCAGCGGCAGGTCACCTGGAAGCCCCTGGTCCAGCTCAGCCATGAGATTGTTGAATTTTCTGTGGTTAAGCGCATGTGTGCGGATGTAGTTGACGATTTCCATCACAGGCTTCACAACGTTGTCTAAATTCAATGATTTAGACACAAGTTGCTCCATGTGGATGATGCAGTGGAAATTCCAAAACTCTGGAAAAGTTTGGTCAGCTTTGCACAGCCCCACAAGCCCGTCCACAGATCCGATCATGGCTGGTGCTCTATCCGTACTGGCAGATTTGCTTTCACAAATGCAGCCATCATTGTTTCTTTCACATCTATGCCACGGGTTCTGTCTTTTAATGGCACAATATCAAGGAGTTCTTCTTTGATCACACAGTCTTTTGACACAGATCACACAAATATTGCCAGCTGAGGGTTTTCTTGTATGTAAAATACTCACAGGCTTGAAGGTTGGAGTGCAACTGTGATTCAATAGCCATGTTAATGTCCGATATTCTGTGTTCAACCGTGTGGCGGGACAGTTGGATGTCTGATACCATATTTTTTAGTTTGTCGTTTTCAGGAGACAAGACAACAATGTCACTGAGGGATGTTTTAATGAACTCCCCTTCATTGTACGGCTTTTTAGCCCGTGCAATGTTCCAAGCAAGTTTACACGATGCCAGGCAGTGTATATGTACATACTGAGTGTTTAAATTTGCACGTGAATAAATTCGACTGACTTTCTATCCTCTGCAGAATGCTGATACCTACTTCTGAGTTGGGCCGCTTTGACAGCATGGTCATGCCTTTTGAGCTGGAGGCCTACGATGTTCTCAAGAGTCGCTCTAGTAAGCAGAAGCATGCACCTAAAATCACTTTTCAGATTTTTCTTTTCATCCCCTCAGCTTAATGTAAATACACAATGTCTCATCTGAATTACAGAATAAAAAAAGAGTAAGAAATATAGAAGGAAAAGCAGATGACAAAAAGTACACTACTTCATGGAAAATCTGTGGCATCTTCAGTCAATTGTTTCTTTTCAGTACGATCTCCAGCTCTGCGATCCCCTCGCAGTGGAACTCCTCGCCGTCACCTCATCACCCCAATCCCAGGTACGACTTCCTCTCACCCTTTCTCTCCCTTGACCTCACCTCTTCTAACTCTCTCTCTGTCTGGTTGATGGCTTTTCTCTTCCACAGGGATATGAGATACATAGAGACATAAACTTCTCACCTTTTGTCTCTACTTTTCCTACCTTGTGTCACTTCTTTCCTGCCTCATCTCATTTATATGGCATCAAATTAAAACACCTGCATACACACAGTCTATATCCTGTCCCTGGCAGACTGTTCACAAGTGCCAACACACAACCTCATATAAAGCAGTCTTACACACACACACACACAGCAGCAGCATGCAGAAAATATCTAAGGTTTCCTGTCCCTGCGCTGAAGCAGAGGCTTGTGTTACATCTCTGTGGCCCACAGAAAGGACTGAGGCGTGCTGCACTGGCAAGTGACACTTCAACAATGCAAAGATGCTTTGAGCATTTACCTCATTCAAGAGTCATTGAGACACAATCAATACCGTCTCACTTCAGCCTGACTGCTGCCATCTCACTTTCTAAGGTCACAGGTCAGGGGTTAAAGGGTCAACATTATAAAAGCAGAAGGAAGCTGACAGGCGGCATCAAGGCGTCAGTTCTCTGTATCTTGGTTCTTATCTGTGCTTCAGGCCAGTAGCTCGAGGTTGTACTGGTTCCTGCTCACATAACACACCCAAAGCTTTGAAAAAGTTGGAGGTTGAGTTGCATTGTGGGTAATGTAGTTGCCAGTTGCAGGGTTTGACAAGGAGGAAGAACACAAGGAATAAAACTCTATCACTCCATCTATTGGAGTACTCTTCATGTCACTATGGCTGCTACACTCCAGCAACTTCAACTGTTCAATAAAATTAATAACCCTGATGCACCAGGACCACATCATCCCTCCTATAAACTTATTATCAGTTTTATTTTTACACTGTAGTTTTTTTTTTAATACTTTCCTCATACTCTATTTTATTGTAAATACCAACAATATTGCACCTTTTTTGTAAATACCAGCATGCGAGTTGCACTTCAATTGGGTGATCTATCTATCTATCTATCTATCTATCTATCTATCTATCTATCTATCTATCTATCTATCTATCTATCTATCTATCTATCTATCTATCTATCTATCTATCTATCTATCTATCTATCTATCTATCTATCTATCTATCTATCTATCTATCTATCTATCTATCTATCTATCTATCTATCTATCTATCCTCATGTGAATTAAACTTTACTGTCTACTACCAGCAGGATTAAAAGTCAGCTTGCTGTTTTTATATTTGTCCAGACTACAGGGGTGGATTCCACCTCCAGCCGGTCCACGACACACTGCGGGAGCGTCAGCTGTTTGAAGAGTTGGAGAGCCTTCGTTTGTCCGGCCAGCAGTCAGGCCACCTGCCACCATCTCGTGCCTTCACCCCTCTGCTGGACGTGCCTGTAGACAGCTACGCCTCCTCCACTGTTCGCTCCCGTTCCCCGAGCCCCTCGCCCATTCACAGCTTCCTCCTCCCTGAATCGTCACACGGCACCCATCGTGGGCGCCAGCCTCATCGCTCCCCAAACAGGAGAGAGAACGGGGAGTCACGTTATGACAGTGTCTCCCTGCTGTCCGTGTCTGACCGAGGAGATGTTTTTCCTGAACGAGGAAGGTCACCTGTGAGGAACGGCCCCAGCAGAGGGAGGCGGGAGGGGAGTCCTGACAGCATGGATGGCAGACTGAGCAGGCAGGAGGGCTACACGGAGGTCAGCGTACAAGTTCCTTCACAGCGGAGAGGCAGAACTCCTCTGGCGGATGTATTTGATCCCCAGAGAGAGAGGAGCCCATCCACAAGTAGAGGGAGCAGTCAACGTGTAAATGGACAAGCACTAAATGGTCATGGAGTGAAAAGAAGGCCAACTCTACCACCTGAGGAGTATGAAATCACTACTTTGACTATCTCCAAGGCCAAGCAGTCACTAGGTAAATACAATACAAAAAACTTTCATATTTTACATTTTCATTTAACAATTTATTACAGGAATTTCTTATTGACAGAATGTAAAATTGACTAATCTGTTAGTTAAATATACTTGCGTAGACTACAGGCTGCTGAATGACTGTCCATTACACCACCAGTAGAGGTCAGGGCACCACAAACCAAAAGTATTTGAAAGAGTTAAATACTTTAATGTTTAAGCTGAAAAGGACCAAAGGGATGACATACATTGTAAAACTAGTTAGAATACAGGAGTCTGGTTCTGTCAAGCAATGCCTTAGTTTATTATTTTTTAATTCTCTGTGTGTTTACAGGTATTAGTATCTCTGGAGGTATGGAGTCCAAGGTCCAGCCCATGATAAAGATTGAGAAAATCTTCCCAGGAGGAGCTGCATCTACAAATGAGGCTTTAAAGGTGGGCGTATATAAGACCACAATATTTTACCAAATGGGTTTGGTTAAATGGAAAAAAATGGAATATTCAGATTTTTAGTTTTGAAGTCTAAGCAAAAGGTAGCAAACTTAACATAGCCAGACTTTTCTGCTGTAAATATTAAGAATGAACTTTATAACACCCGGATTTTAAAGTGTGTCAGAGGTTCATCCGGTCTTAGTGAATTGTAAGTATCAGTCAGAACTGTGTCCTGTAGTTATGAGCTGTTGCTGCTATTAGTAAGCATGTCCATGACAGAGAGGCTGAAGGTGTGCAATGAGGAGTGGAGAGATGAGTGGAGAGCCATCTCAAGTAGCCCATCACCTCCATTATTGATGAGGTACACCGTTGCTGTTCTGCTAATGTATTGGTAATATATTGCCTGCGCAGTAACTTAACATTCGGTGGTAATCTTGGTCTGGTTCCGTTAAACACACGTGATCCACAGAGACACATCACATTTAACCACAGGATGATGTTTGACACATTACAGTCAAACATACAGTGGTCAAACAACAGATTAAAGACAACTGAAACAAAGTGTGTGTGTGTTAAGTCAAGGTTGAAAGTGTCTGAAACAGAACATATGCAGCACCTACAATAATAGGTTACCAATCTGTACATGTGGGACCATTTGCAATTTGTGTTTCCTAACTGCAGGCTATCAATTGACTACTCAGGTCTAATGACTGATTAGAGTGTCAAACATCAGGGGGATCCGGTATCACCTCAGTATTTCTAATTTGAAGAGCTTCCCTCTGATGGTCCCTCAGTGCATACAGACAGCTGCACTCTCATTTACAGAAACACCACATGCTGACACATGCTATCCACCCAGTCTTGGAACAAGAAGAATATGAAGACAAAAATGTCAGGAATGGCAAAGATGTGTAAAAACCAGCACGTGACAAAGAGAGACAGACTAGAAGTATACAGCTGTGTTTGCAGCTCTGTGAGGTTGCACATTGTAAAAGTGATGCTTTGAAAAAGATCAGCATTAGTATGCTAATACACCAGTGTACCACAACATTAAAACCACCTGCCCGATATTATGTAGATTCGCCTTGTGCCGCCAAAGCAACTAATTGAGCATCCTGCGGTTTCTGGCACCAGGACAGTGGCAAAGATCCTTTTGACTTCTTAGGGTTTCCTGTTTTGGATGTGCTCTGGCAGATGTGGCTAGGAAAATACTTTGAGGATGTAGTTATGTTTTTAGTCCAATACTGAAGTTTGAACAAATTTAAGATTAGACCAGAACTTCACAGGGATCACCAAAGTAATCACAGTTCATCTTGAGGAAAACATGCATGTCTATATGATATTTCATGACAATACACCCAATAGTTGTTGAGACATTTTATCAAAGACCACAAATGTCAACCTCATGGTGGCGCTAGAGAAAAAGTCAGGGGATCACCAAAGTCAACAACATTTTTCTTCTAGGGTCCATGAATGACTGTACCAAATATCATTATAATCTATCTAATAACTGTAGATATCTCAGTCAGGACCAAAGTGGTGGATTGAAACAAGATACCAACCCCTTTCTTTTGCCACCTAACATGATTAAAAACAGAAGTTGTTGGTTGGAAGGCTCAGATACAGATGTATGGCCACCCGCCAGCACCCCAGTGCTATCTATTGTCTCTACCTCACACCTCACAACGAGGCATGTCAGCTGGAACATATCAGCTCCAAGGCTCAGTGCTATCTCCCCACTACTCTGCAGGAGGAAGCAGGAGCAGGGCAGCTCGGTATTAACATGCATCCTGTCTCCCTAGAATAACACGACTGAAGAATGTTGTTTTGTGTGTGTGTGTGTGTGTGTGTGTGTATATATATCTGTGTGTTCACGTGTGCATACTTTCCTGTTCAGCAGACCGCTGCCTTTAACAGCGGAAGTCTGGACACGAGTCACGTCTAAGAGAGCCTCGTAAAACAGTCGAATTTATATCTGCAAAACTGCAGACACTCCTGTCAGCTGAGCATCATCATTAGGGTGTAAAAGTTTACATATATAAGAACTATGATGGTACATTTTTAAACACTTGACAAAAAATTATATTGGAGTTTCAACAAACATTTTAAGGACAGGCACATCAAAACTTGAGAGAAACAACTGCCAGTTTGTCTAGATACAATCAAAGGTAAACTACAGTATATGTTTTAAGCAGATTTACTTCTAATTTTAACATGAGATGGACTATTGAAATTTATTTTATAATAAATAATACAGAGAGCCAATATGTCTACTCTCTTTAGCCAAATATTGTAGCTGAATTTATTTGACCACAGATCCTTCCATGCAAGCAGTAATTTTTACAAGCCATGTTATTTTTGGACCATGATGTCCATTGGCTAGAAAAGAGGGGACCTCATGAATGCGCTCCATAAATGGTCGTAAAGAGGATGGGGCAGATTAGGTTGTGATCTATTTAATTCAGATAAATTACTTTTCGAAAATGAAAAAGCACTTTATAATCTCCTCTTTGGTTAAATGGATCTAAATCTTTTGATACTGTTTGCACAGAAGGCTATAAGGTTATTGGTGGACACCAGACTGTCTGGTGAGCTACAAGAAAACCTGTCAGACAAACAGGGCAGCACTGATCTAACTGCTTCCTATATGAGGCACATATGTTTGGAGCACAATAAAAAGGACAGGTGGGTGCAGAATGGAGGAGAATATAATCTATTTGTGTCTAATGACTGGAAAGGAAAAGGGAAAGAAAAAAAAGATGTGATTGGTGGAGATACAACAATGGCCGTCGGCCTTTGTGTGTTGCTAACCTTCACTGAGGTTGAACACATTAGGCAGGTGCATCCTCAGCAAACGCTCATGACATCAGGGGAAGTTCCTCTCCTCAGGGCTCCAAAGATTTGCCACTCTGTGCTCGCATCCTGCAGGAAACAGCAGGCAAATGGTCCAAACTGTGTGCGTGTGGTTGTCTCAGTGTATGTTCTTTCCTCAATAACCTTGTGCTGAAGGGGAAACTTTATATGTGCACTAGTGACAGCCTTCTGTGTGAATATATTAAAGTAATAGGAGAGCCCCAATTCTCTGTGGCATAAATTACATCCTCACTAAGGGACACAATCACAGCAGATTTATGGAAACTGTCTATATGGTGCTTTTGAAAAAGACAGGCTGCTACAGAAAAGGAAATAAAGAGAAGGTGAAAAGCATACAAAGATATAAATAATCATGAAATACCAACACTTTGTTGTTTCCTGTGTTTTTTCATGCTGAACTTATCCTTTTATGTGTGTTTGAATTTGCAGGCAGGATATGAGCTGCTCTCCGTGGACGGGGAAAGTCTGCAGGGAGCAACTCATCAGTACGCCGTGGATGTAATTCGCCGTTCCTTCAGCAACAAGGCCAAAGACCCCATGGTTTTTGTGGTCAAGGTCCCTAAGGTGCCCACCAGCCCCAGGAGACCTGCTGACTAAACTTTGTGTGCCTCACAGCCAGACTGCTGCTGGAGCATGAAGGACAACAAAACCTGCAGCTCCCATGGGACTGAATAAAGTACAGGATTCACCTCCAGAAGAGGAAACTTTGGACGGGTAAAGCTCCCGTAACAGTAGAGAGGATCAAGGGCAAGAGTTTTGACAAGACATATGAGGAAATATGTCAGAAACAAAGGTTGGGACTGGCTTTTACAACTGATTCACCAGCATATTTATCAAAACAAAGATTGTTATAAATATTTTTTGCTATGTAATGTAAGCCCAAATGTTACAAGTGTATGACTTTTCTAACATTCTTAGTGTTTTTAGCAAACATTTTACTAAATGCATACGTTGCACATCAACTCCACTTAAAGTAATTAATGCATTGTTTTCTAAAAGGTGTTTTATGCTGAGAATATGTGATTCGTGAACTCGTCCTTGGTTGAATTGTGCCACCGTTCAACGTGTGGCAACCCTGTCGTGACCTCCCATTGTGGAGCCAGTGGTCTGCACTTTTCACTTGGAGCATCTCAGTCCAGCAGCCCTGCAGGCCTGCCAGAGGGAGATTACCCCGGCTTGTGTTATGAGATTTATAGATTTATACCCAGATTAAACCCCTGTATTATGTCAAAACTGATAGTTTGGGTTTAGAGGATGTCTGGGGGGGATTATTCCAAATTGCTGCTCAGTATTTTTGTGCTGTATTTTACTGGCACAAGTGCTTGTGCTCTGGAGCCATCCGCCACTTTAGAGGCTTAATTACACCATGCTGTGGATGGAGCTTATGCAGACATGTGGAGGAGCTGGAAAAACATGTCAATGAGAAATGCAGGACGTGGAGGCCGGTGGCACATTTTAAATCAAAGCGGGGGATAGAGGAGATATGGGCAGGAGAATGTAGTGTGCATAGTGCCTTACTTTTGCAGACAGCCAGCAGGGGAAAATATATAAAAATGTTATTTAAACTTGGTTTTAATAAGCCGTAGAAAAACTCAAGGTGAAAGGTTTTTATTCTGGCATGCTATTAAATGTTAAAAACAAACCTGAGTGTGTGTGTGTGTGTGCCTTTGAGTCATTACAAAATACATCTGATAATGGACTGCAACATGAAGAAATTCAGCACATTCACCGTACTTTGTTTCTCTTAAAAAAAGATACAAACAATCACTTTAAGGTGTGACAACTTGTTCTTTAATTAAAAACACAGTCATTTGTACAAGAAATGTACACATAAAAATATACAGAGACAACTACATACTTTATGAATTAATGAAGACACAACGTAAGCAAACACACACAAAAAAATGAGCACAAGGATGGGGAAAAATGCCACAAAAGAAAAAAAAGAAAAGTGTTACGTTGCTTTGGTCTAGTCACAGTGGCTACATTTGAAATAGATATTTTGTCTAAATAAAAGACAATGTCACTCTGTTATACTATTTAGTGTTTTACATATTTACACAGAAAACGGTTATGTAACAATGAAGAGAACTGAGATATGAGGGGAAAAAAAACAATGAAAAGTCCAAGATGCACACAGTGCTTTTGAGTGAGTGAGTCTGTTTGTTTTGCAGCAGCTGTGCTTGTTGTTAATATGTACCTGTGGGTGAGTAAGTAACAGTCTAGGTCTGGTTAACAAAGTGAATGTGGTTGGAGAAACACAGCTTGTTCCTTTCAAAGTCACTTGCCATGGCTTTACTTTAACAATATATGCACAGTGCAGATTTTTAATAATCTCTAAAACCCACAGTGAATGTGGTAATGTCATGCAAAATGTAGCCCGATCAAATGGACTGATCAAATTCAACTGAATTTCCAAGTATAGGAAACATAACACCTTCTCGGTTTGCATCAGGTCTGACCTCAGCTTAACGAAGAAGTCTCTCGAAATGACATGCATTTACAAATGAACGACAAAACCCAACGATGACGACATGAACCGGTGTGATAATATGATACTGAAAATCAAGTGAAAGATCAATCAAAATGGAGAGACAACAGGCCGAAAATTAGCCTAAAATAAAAAGCTCCCCTCTGTTTCATCACCTGCAAAAAGTTTGGTCATTAGAATGCTTTCCACACAGATTATATAATGTAAACATTAAGTTTTCATGCATTACAGTATTAGGTGCACTCTTTTTATGCTGCCGCCTCCATTTGCAATTGATCCGTCATTTGAAACATTGGTATGTGATATACATTAACCCACACTTATACCAGTACTACAACAAAATATCTTCGGGTGCTATATATATATATAAAAATATACAACTTCTCCTCCATTATATAGATTTCCATTTAACTATTATTCCTCCATATAGACTCTTTGCAAAATAAAAGTTCTCAGCAGCCCATGCTCAGTGTTATACACAGCCCTGCGTATACTGTGAGAAAACAGAGCAGAGCAACATACAGCTTCGAATGTTAACGTGCCCCTCACCCGGTTATATTTAGGGGCCTTTAAAAGCAGACCTGCCTTGAGGACATTCAGCTCTGGAGCTACTGCTTCTGCAAACTCTCATCTCGACTTGACCTGCACCAGCTTCCTCTGAAATCTCATATAACAAAGACATGCAGACATGCCAGTCTCACTACCTGTATAGCAGTCAGTGAAGATTTTAAAAAGTGGTATTTGGCTTCGGGTCGCCAGGAGCTAAATAAAGAGCACTAATGGGAGTGGAAGGGAATAAATGGAAACTCTGAATAAGCATGCCTACTGTTAAAACACTGGCTTAAATCTCTGTGACGTCACGACCGAACTGTAATATGCTCTATTTTTAGTTTCCTGATACCATCCGCCGAGGTGCTTTTTGTCGTTATAAAAATAGTTGAGTAAGAAGAGAACAAGAGAGAGAGAGGAGACAGAAAGCCAGAAAAAGACAGTGAAATATGGTGCCATGCTACGGTCTGCTTCCTAGTGCTAATTGTAAAATGTAAATGTTTATGTCAGAGCTCACTGCACCATTTGAAAGAGTTGATCGAGAGCAACGGCGCGACTGTTGGTGGTCTAGAAAACACGAGCAGAGTTCAAATGAAGCGTTTCCTCTGAGCGTTTGGTTTGTGTGTCCTCGGTGGTTTGGAGAAATGACAGAAGAGGATGTCCACGTGTAAGCAAACCAAGAGCCGCACGCTAAAACTGCTTCGTTTTAGTTGATTTGCCTCATGAGAAAACTGCTGTATCCCAAAATGATCCGAAGAGAGATGGAAAGCTGTGCAACATAATACTACGTTTCCCATTGCAGGTGATGACCATTTAAACTGCATTCCTCTGACGTGATACGTCACAATACATTCCTTTTCAAATAAACCCCCTTTTAATTATTTGTAAAATGAACGATTGTTATACCATTAAAAGCAAATAGCAGATGATAGTAGTGGTGCTGTGGTCGTTTGTGTCGCCAATGAGCACAGCTGAACAGGTGATGCGGTCATTAATAGCCAGCGGTGGTGGTGACTGATTGAACTGCTCTCTCGATGCATGATTTACACGCATGCTGGTGGCCGGGTGTTTAACATCGTGTGCTACCAAGAAAGTTGTCGACCAGATTGCTCCATGTGAAGTAACATTTTTTGCTTTAAATTCCCATCGATTTTCAACACCCTGATTCGAACGTGGTCTGAGAAAGAAACACTTTTTCACTGCTTTTGCTCCCACAGAAGGAAAGAAGTCTTTGTGCTGGCTTTGTAGTGGAATAAAACCCCCTTAAAAGCGCCATGGGAGGCACCTTATAAGGATTTATTGGAGAGCCTCTCCACTAGCAGGAAATAAGAATGCACCTTTGGGAGAGCTCCCTTTTGACAGTGGCGAGCGGTTGAAAGCTCACTTAGTGGTCCAGGTAAAGCCATGTTGGAGATAGTGCAGTATTTGGCCCAGTTCAACGTTTGGTTTACACCATCAGAGTCTTTTGTGAGTCATGTTTCCATGTTTCTGTGCACATATTACTGTAAGCGTGTGTGTTTAGATCTCTGTGGCAGTGATTTCCTCAAAGTGGATGTCATTGCTGCCGCTACGAACCTCATAGTCCTCCATGTCCCTGTTCTCCAGCTCCAGACTCAGCTCCCTCATCACTCGCTCCAGATCGCGGTTGCGACGGTACATCTGGATGTAGTTCTGCTGCAGCTGCTTCTGGTAGCGGATTACCTGGTGTGAGGGAGAAACGGTATTTAAGTTAAGAGGTAAAGAGGATCAGAGAAAGCTTTCAAACCTATCTTGATGTTTGACAGATTAAATGAAAATGAAGGTTAACAACCAGTCACCAAGAAGTGTTTTTACCTTTTCCTTCTCCTCATGCCAGATCCTCCTCTCGTCCTCAAACCGAGATAGTTGCTCCTCACTGGTTCTCCTCTCGTACATTAGCTCAGCCTTCAGCCTGTCCACCTGAGAAAATACAGTGTTAAAATACAGCTCCTATACATCTGTTAAATCAGCAATACAACATTGTAAAAATATTCCACTGTGAACTTTTCTTCATTGAAATTCTTATATTCCAAAGCTAATGAGCCTTTTCACTACAGAAAACAACCAAAGTAGGCAGCACAAAATACAAACTCATCAATATATACATACATTAAAGGGATAGTTTAAGGCCTTTGAAGTGTGATTCTATGAGGTTTTTATCTAGCCATATATTACCCACAATAGATCACAGTCAGCATGCACCCAGTTTGGAAAAGCAGACAAAAATACCTGCAAGGAAGCCAAGCAATAAACTGCAGCGGACGGGGGCAGCATCGAAACATATATTATTTTAAGTGTACGCTATATTTAGAGTATTTCTACCACTTTACCTTGTCACAGAGCCTTTTCCGACTGGTAACTAAAGCACTTAATATCGCTTTCTCTAAAGCCACCAGACTCCATTCACAAAAACAGTAATTTAACTTGTAGAACACTGGACCTGCTGTTTGACTGCTGAGTGACTTTGTTTGTGTTTTGAGATGCTAATTCTAATCTGAATGTGTAAAGAGACAGCAAAGTCACACAAGAGCACAAACAAACTAAGCAAGCCAGCCACTCCCAGGCTTTGTGAGGTAAAATTACTGTTTTAGTCCATGGAGTCTGGTGGCTTTGAGGAGAGATTAGATCAAGAAAATGGCTTTATTGTCCAATCTGAAAGAGCTGTTTGATTGCAAGATAATAGATAGATAGAAATCTAAATCAGCATAAACAGTGACATAGATTTTTTTGGCTGGATGTTTTTTAGATGGCTAAAATACCTTTTTGCTGTTGTTTCCATCTACAGCTGTTTGTTACTTAGGTTACTCCTGCCCACCTCGATAAGGTGCATAAAAAACATGTACCTGTTGTCTGAGGCCCAACAACGTTTCTGCATTCTGCCTCTGTGCCTTGGCTTCGTCGCTCTCTCCTCCCCAGACCAGATGAGTCTCCTCTCCATCGCGGTACACAGAGGGACTGGGACCCCCTCTTCCTGCCACACCTCTGCCCTGCTGCAGGGAGAGGCTCATGCACTGACCCTTCATGCTTCCGCTGTGACTGGACAGAGTGTCACGGAGCCGGGCCAACTCCTCTTCCAATCGGCCCACTTTCTCCCGGAGCAGCTCTGCTTCACTCTTGCGCCTCTGGAGTTCGTTCTCGCAGACTTCCAGCTCCAGAGATCGTGTCCGTAGGGCCGCCTGGGCCTCCTGGGTTCGAACCTGACTCGCTTGCAGCTCAGAGCGAGCTTCTCTCAGCTGGGCTTTCAGGACCACGATGTCTCCTGCCTTCTGGCTGAGCTCCGACTGGATCTCCTTCAGCTGCTGCTTCAGGAGGGAGATCTCTCCTGACTTCTGACACACCTGAAGTGGAAAAGGAGTTAGAGAAAGGTGGAAATGCTAAAAATACAGAACAAATTGTGTCTTACGGCAGATTGCAGACTGACATTTTGCATTTGCTCGCTCTCTAAAAGCAAGTCTTAAATTCTTTCAAGCCTAAAAGCCTATGGGGATCATTTAAACTAGTAACTGTCAGCTATATTTTTGGTGCATTTTAGGCTTTTAGCAGTGCATAAACCATAGAGAAAGAAACAGAAAATCAGAGAACGCCTCCATTTGAAATTCAAATGTCCGCTGCCAGATTCAAACAGGGACATTGCAGTTCACTTTCGGTACCTTAAATCACTACGTTGTCCCAAACCTAACACCTCTCCAGCATCTGACTCTCACCCACCTCCCACTTTGTCTCTTCCAGACGTGGCCCCATCTGGGTTTGTTCCCTCTGGATGGTGGCACACCTCCTTTCCAGCGTCTCTCTGTCCTGCAGCAGAGAGGCAAAGTCCTCCTGCAGCTTCTTCTTCTCTTGCTGTAGTTGAAATACCTGATGGCACGCAAAGATGTACATTAACTATTGTACATACTAGGATGAATAAGCCAATCTAAAATAAGTCACACATGTTCAAAGAGAGAACCTATAAATTCGTCGCTAAAGCATGACACTTGGGAAGCAATAGATCTGCACAGATCTGCAGGAAGGTAGAGGGTTTACTATTAAATTATATGTGTAAAAAAAGGCACAAAGATAGGAACAAAGTCAAAACAAAATACTGCACTCCTTGATTAAATATATTTTCATATTGTCACTTTCCCCACATAAAAGCCCTTTAAGCAGTTAGCATACCTGCAGCTGTAGCACCTGCTGTGCTCTCTGAGCCTTCTGAGAGGCCTGTTTCATCTTAGTGGCACAGCTCTGTCTCAGCTCCTCCATCTCTCTTTCACAGCGACGCTGCTTCTCTTCATACACCTTTCACAGAGAAACAGAGGGGTCAGAGGTCACATTAAGTTTTGGCTGCCCAATAATCAGGACCAGACTTAATTCAGATAAAATTCAGTATTAATAAGTGTGTAGAATTTAGTGTCCTGGTGTGTGCTGGCATTTTAATTTGGCATTCTGAAAGAAGGCCTGTCCATGTGGTGAGGTGAGGTGACCTTCTCTCACCTGGCAGATGGCAGCTTCATTCTCATCCAGATTTTCTCGGAGCTGCTGCAGCTCCAAGTCTCGCTCCCTCAGCTTCTCCTCCAGCTCCCTCACCACGGCCTCGTAGCCCTCCACAGGTGGCGGTGAGTGTCCACAGGACCCGCTGTCCGACAGGGGCTGCCCGCGCCCACTTAGCGACCCCGAGCCTGTGCTCTTGCTGGACGAGGAACGTCCACTGTCTGAGTTACTGTGACCGTGGCTCCCACTTCCACCTGAAGTGTTTCGGCCCAGGCCCGACACAGGCTCCAACTGGCCCCCAGAGGCTGACCCGGAGCTGGAGCCCTCGCTGGGGGCCAAACTGTAGCCTGTGCTGCTGTGAGTTGGGAGGCTGGAGAGGGAGTTCCTCCCTGAATCCGACATGGAGCAGGACTGGCTGCTCCGAGCATTGCGACCTCCGCTGTAGGAGTTACGCTTCCCTTCGCAGCTGGAACTGCTGCTTCCACCGTTGCCGTTTGTGCCGCTGGCGCTGCTGGACCCTCCGAGGGGCAGCAGGAGGTTGAGGCTGGCCTGGCTCTCTGACAGACTGCTGCCCCCTGGCCGTGGGGACAGGTACTGTACAGAGTGGCGATTCTTGGGAACAACAGGTTTGAATGCTGTCGGACGGATCAACACTTTCTCCATGTTCTGAAAGTACAAAAAACAGCATTGATGACTAATGAAAGTTAGGCTGTGCTCATTAGCAGCGGCTGAATAAAATTCATTAGAGAGGGGTGAGTGATATGATGGCAGGTCACCCCACCAGGCCCTGATTAGTTTGAACTGATATAATTGATATTCATGGGCTTCATTAAGCAATTTTCTTAATGATATTCCTATCATCTAAGATAGAGAGACAGCTTAGACAGGGAGAAAGAGGAGGAGAGGATGGGGAAAATCTGATTAAAGGGCATAGAAACAAAAGGGAGGGTGGAGGAAGAGACGAGACAAAGACAGTGGCTGTGAAAGCTTCTTCTGTTCTGTAAGCATTTCCTTAATGATCTTCCTCAGAGTTCACCGAATACGTCACTGGATGTAAGTGAGCTCTGACATTGATCATGATGTGTCTGCAAGGTGAGTGGCTGTCAAATGATCCATCTGAGCCTGTCAGGCCAGTGATTAAGCTTCCCGCCGGATCGATGGAAATAAATAGCCAATTAGACAGCTGAGGTAATCTGCTGTAAAACACGTCCACACAGGCAGCAGAAATGCTTGTGTCTACTTTAGTGTTTCATGAGTACAGTTTGTATTCCAGGGAGAACAGATGAAAAAAAGTGTCCTCTCTATGATATTTAATGTCCCAGCATGTAATCTTGAGCTGTAATTGAAGAAGACATTGTCCTATAAATAGGACAGAGGTCACGGTCAACTACACAACGGCACTTACAGAGCTGGTGGGGATTCAGTGTCACGCTGAAGGGCGCTTAAAGATTTCCAGTAAGGTAGTGTTTCTCCTTTGTACACCGCCCTATCGGCGAATATGTCACATTCAATATTAATATCAAGTGCAACATGAAAGAGTTTTGAGGCTGAGATGAAAGAGATTTAAAAATCTTTTTCATTTTTACACTTCTGTACAGCAAGTTTGTGTTACTCATAAGCAACATATACACATGAAATATCTGTAATGCTTCTACAAATTTCTCCTCACCTTCTCTAACTGTCCTGACACTGGGATGAGTTTGGGAGGAGGGCCACCTATGTTGCCGTTCAGAGTTCTGTTGTCCCTTTGGTCCTCGGAGTCGCTGCAGGGGCTTGCAGCTGTCAGCACCACATTGTCATTCCAGTCTCCAGCCACCACCTCATCACTCACATACCCAAAGTTCCCATTAGTGCCGCCACCTACTGCTCCAACAACAGCTCCACCTCCACTTGCCCCAGCAGAGTTTCCAGGTCGCGGTTGCTTCTTGGTAGGCAGAGGTGGAGGCTGAACCTGGGCCTGAGGCGGCGCCTGGTTGCTGATGACCAGCAGCTGCTCCAGGGAGCTACCACTGCGGAGGGTGTTATCCTGGAGCCGGAAGCAGCTGGTCGCCTGCGTGGAGCGTCGTGGCTTAGTGGGGAATTCACTGGCAGCCCTGCAGTGTCTCTCCTGGTACGTCCGGCCTGATATGAGACTGCTGACAGAACCCATGGCTGTCTCAGTGCTGCAGGGCCCACAGGGGCCAGAGCAGGGACCTGAGGGGGAGTGGGACGATGATAGCGGCCGGCACTGCTGGACGTCGAGACCCGGGTTGGGGTGGTCACTCACGGTCACAGGTAGTGCCTGAACCAGAGCCATGGCAGCCTGACGGCGTCAGACACACCACACACTCTGAAGAGAGAGAGAAAATGAGGACAAAATTTAAATTTTATCCTATAATGTAACAGAGGTGACTACTACATGTGCTATGTTTGGGGCTACAAGGTTGTTCCATTTAATACTCAAAAGACAAAACTTTCTTCAAACTTCCAGTGATGTGACAACCAGTTTTGACTTGGATTTAACACGGTCCTCCCAAAAATTTCTTTTGCCTTTCATTCCAAAAAACTGAGATGCATTCCCATCATGCACAAAAAGACTGGCACGAGGACCAAGCAAGTCTGCTGCACAGAGGTGCACTGTGGGCAAACAAGTGAAATCCACTACAGCACAGAGAACTGGAGCTGCACAGCCACACATAAAGACAAAGAGCTGATATGATGAAAACTGACACTTCCTGGAAAAATATATTCTAAATCTGTCACCAGAGTGCACAGACACCGGAGACCAGGCTGAATGGTCGAGGTCTTCGGTAATTAGCTCTCATTGTGATTAACTCTCAGACATCGATTTTTTTTTTTTACTAGGCAGTAAAAAAAAATGTGTAGACAGTTTCATTTAAGACACAAGAAAGAGAGGGAGTATAAATTCTGAGCTGCTCCGTACCACTGACTGGTTTTACTCATGAAAGTTTACAAACTGAGGTTACTATTGAGTAGAGCCCAATGGACACTTGATTTTTGGGGATAGTTCTGATTTTTAGAGAGTATGAAGTTCCAGTATCAGTATATCAGCTGATATTCTCTGCACCACCATCTGCTCAGCTGTGATACCTACTCTGCTACATGTGCTGCAGACAGCACTGAGTGTTGTAAGGAACTGAGAAAGAGCGCACTCTGCTTGATAAACTATGTAATGACACCATTTCTAAATTAGCCTAAGTAACCTTTTCTGCATTGTGCTCTGAACAAAAAAAAAAATTTCATTTCAGTGCATGTCGGACAACATGCCAGTACCGATATGTCTTTGACAGACCGATATCGGCCAATAACATTAACCAACCAATATATTGTTCAGGCTTTATTAGCGAGTTGTATCATTCTTTGTTTTTATGTACTGTATTTCCAAAGAGTGACCACTACAACACCGAAAGTCACCTTAATACATCTTTCTACACATCAAACTCATCAAACACGAGGGTAATTAATAATTTAATTATCAGCTGGATTTTATCTGAATGTTCCAGTTTCAGTATTTTCCCGTGACACATGAGAGGAACAGACCTTCACTAAGATTATTAGTTACATAAGTACTCTCCCTTTATGTCAAAATGTCTGCTGTCTCGAAATCACATATTACCTAGAAGTAACAACTACATAAATTCACATTAATGTTACTATAAATAATATTTAGTATATAATATATATAATATTCATTTTATAGACAATCATATTTTTTTGATGTATAACTTGCCCTTTGTTTCTTCAATTTGTTTATTTACGTAGATTAAGGTTAGGTGTTTAATAAAACTGGAGTCATGCTATTTTGGTTGGTGGGTGTATGAATAAATACCTGGGAAAGCAATGACACTCACACTGACAATGGCTTGTGTTAATATGCAAATATTGAATGAGATTAGTGTCATTAGCGACATAATCGGTGGATAAAAACAAAGGTTAAAAAAAAGTCCAAAAAAGCTCACTTTATCATTATTAGGGGCTGTGGGTTGGGTAATCCTTGTAATGTATTAGCAAATTTCAGCAGCCCTATTAGTCTTTCCTCTGTAGATTTAACGTGTTTAAATGTAAACCTGCAATGTGGAATTTTTGTCTCCCCCTTCTGGCAGTGAGAGTACTTACAAAAACAAACACGTGCTTGTGACGTGCACTACCAATTGCTCTCTTTTTAAAAACTGAATGTAGAGTTTCTTTATGATAAAGGCAAGATAAACATTATTTTCCCAAAGGAAATTCATTTTGGACACGTATAGTTACCAGTATAGTACTGGTAAAATACATCTCACCATGCATAAATTCTTCTCTCATGTACACACACAAGGCAAACAACACATTTTCACACAGATACATACTTATTTTTATCTGGAGCATTAGAGTTTTCACCATACTGCAGCCTACTCTGTCTCCATCACTACAGTTTCTTCCCTCTTCAGCTCTGGCAACCCAATAATCGCTGCCTGATGCAAAACGCATCGTGACCATTGCACCAGTGTGGGAACGTCACCACAAAAAACAGATTTATACCTCTAGTACCACTGTAAATGCAGAGAGATTTAACTGTCAGCAAAAGGCTTAATCGGCATTGTGTGAACTCGTTTGGCTTGAACGTAACAGATGTTCATTTCTATGTAAAAGTTCCGCAGTCCAGCTTTAAACATGAAACATAATTACCAGAGTTCTTGTAAAGTGCTGACAGTCACTAATAGGTTTTGTGCTCAGTACAGTTGTGAAAAAAAAATCTGAGTAAGACTCATTATGTGTTAATAAGTTTACTGTCCACTTTGAATTATAGAGCTAATCACAATATCATTATCATGAATGTGCTCATATTAAAAATATGAAATGCATATTCTTTACTACTTACGTTGATTGTAAAAGATTTACTTCACAGACAAACTTATTACAATTAAAAACCTCTTTGCAACAATGAAGCCAAGTTATTTATTGATTTTAGTCCCGCTTCCATTCACAGAACTCATTAGCCACCTTACAGCTGTTTCTTTGAGACATTTCTCATGGGGAATCGCTGTGCCAGACACCCCTCCCGGCTCCTCCCAGCTGAAGCTCATCCCTCATTAAATATACTGTAGATCTCTAGTGATGCTACAACTAATTGCCGATGTCATTAACGGGGCAGGATGAGGTAAAAAAAAAGGGGGGAGGGATGAATTTAGCAGAGGCTGAGGACAAGATAGGCAGAGGGAGAGGAGATGAGTCACAGTCATCACCCTCTGCAGCTGTGATTTTCCTCAACGTCCACAATGCTCACGCCTATCAAAAATTCTTTGAAGATGTGAACATTAGCCTCACTTGGACGCTGCACTATACTGAGGAAGTGAAACATGGATGGATATTACTAACACAACAAGTGGCAGCAGATTAAGCCTTCCATTTGCAGATAGTATTATCAGTGTTAGTAGCCCAGGGGGACACAGAGGGGACACATATCCCCGGCCTGTTGTGCCAAGCTCGAGTCCGTCTGGCCAAGTGGAATAATCCTTTGGTGCTGCGGCTGCACACAGTCTGCCAGGACTAACACAACCATACAGAACGACATTCATAAGCATGCAGGACATTCACACAAAATAGCTGCATTAAGGTGCACATCAGTCATCTCCCACTTGAAGGTTAGAGTCTCGGGAATACAATAAATGCCAATACCAGGAGAGAGTGAGAAAAAAGTAAATAAATCTAAGTAAATAAACAGTTGGGTTTTGCTAGATTCCTCGAAGATAATACAAACAAAGAGGCCTCTTGTCTGGGGCCTGATGGTTAGGGGGTGGTTTTTGTACCACAAGGTTTTAATTGATGTATCTTGGAACACAAAAACACTTTCACATCCACAAACAAGCAAAAAAGTAAAGTAGAAGTTTTGAACAGTGTTGCCTTGAAGAAATTCACAGTGTTGAACTCAATTGTTCACACAATATGTGAACAAGGTAGGTGCAAAAGCTTGAGCGAGAAGTAGAAACTCTGCTTTATTTCCTTCTTAATAGAAAACTCTTGAATGCATTGCCTTGACTTCTGAAATTGCAAAGCTTTCAGGGGAGTGAGCTTCACAGGCTTTGGAGCATATAGAGCCTCTAGTCTGAACATTTTTGCAAATTTCTGAAACAGTTACTCCAACAACCATATCTGCTGTACGTAGTGACTGATCAGGTGTGAAGAGGTGAGAGACTACACAGGATTGGAACTGCTACCCAAAGCAAAACCATTAATGTCTTAACCCCGTGAGCACCAAAAGCTGCCATCAGGTCTGCAGGGCATATTATCTTTAAAAGAATGGCCAAAGATACACCAATTGTCAGAGTCAGAAACTCTAAAAACTGAAAGAGTCATTAGATTTCAACTTTACGAAGGTTCTTAAACTATACGCTCATCTGTGATGTGTCGTTTCATTAAAAACCTAACCTAATCTAACCTTAAAATTAAGATATTTCATCAAAATTATTTTATTCTACACTCTAATTTGTTTGCTCAGGCCAGCTTCTGTAAAAAAACAAATAAAAAACATTCAGTGATTCATCTGTGACCAAGTTTTTGGCCTAACTGGGTTGAACTGCAGGCTGTGTCTCCACAAAGCAGATAGGAGACAAGCATGGAAACAAACAGAATATGTAAGATGTAAAACATCTCTTATATGCACAGTCATCATTTATTTTTTCAGTGTTCATGATACCTAACGTGATGTGGAAAAATCCTATACATGTTGAATCCAGGTTTTTCCAGGTTAATCCAAGAAATTAAACTTCTGTTTTTTTTCCACTTTTTATGATTTATGGCTTTATAACTGTATTACACTGCAAAAAAAAAAGAACTTTTGAGGTCTCTCAACTTCTTGCCATGGCATGCTGTTTCCAAGGAGGTACACTTTTTTTTTATTTTAATGAAAAATGAGCCCACAGTGAGTAAAAATGTGACAGGAGCAAAAAACTGCTTGGGATTTAGAAGGTTAAAGTCTGTCTGAAAATGCTCTGATTATCTGCCTCTGAGTTTGGCCAAGTAGAAACACTTTCATTCTTTAGATAGAAGGACAACATGTTGTACAAATCATTTAGTTTCATGGATAGTAAACTGGCAATTTGTATGCATGGGATGATTGATTAAAACGAAGCAAAAGTTCAGAAATTCTAAATCTAGGCTAGTGAAAGTAAGCCACCAGGAGACATGAAGTACCAGGCATTGACATGTTAGAAAATATTTGTCATTATATTTATTGGAAGTCAGTGGATACTTCGCTGATGATCAGTCTGCAGGGTGTTTCAGTTCCGACTATGTGACGGGGTGTGATGGGGACTTAAGAGAAGGGACAGACTTCGTGAGTGTGCATGAGTCAAAAAGATCAAGATATGTGTGGTATGTGATCACTTCCCATGGCGAAATAATCACGCCTCACAACCTCCTTTCACCTTTCATCCAGCCGCCCCGCCTCCTCTTCACTCCCGGCCCTGACAAGGACCTCTCAGGCAGGGATAATAGAATTAACAACCCTCTGCGACCGTCAACCGTGACCCCCCTCGCTCTCACCCTGTGACCCCCTGATGAGTGGAGGGGAACTGGTCTGATTCTACCCCCTCTCACCCCCTGTGACCTCCAAGGGAAGGTTTTGTTCTGGCTACTCGGGCAACAAATCTCAAAAGCTAATTTCCCCCTCTGATGTTGCTCACTGGTCGTTTCTTCAAGTTACTTAAGCCCTCGACTCCTTGGCAGTTGCACTCCTGTGAGAAAGTGAAAATATTTCCATCATCCCTCCATCTACCCTCACCGCTTCCTCCACCTTCCTCATTACACGCATCCTCCTCTGCTGTCAGAGGCACAAGACAGGCAGAGAAAAACCAGTCATCAACACTAAAAATAGAAAACTTGTCAAGTGCCTGAAATCATTCTGATAGTCTTTCATGAGGCGTTTCTCTCGGCGAGGCACTTGAGTCGATGTTCAAAAATAAACTCCAATAGTGTAGCAGCCAGCTATTACGGGGTCAACCCAGGGGCACTTTACACCGCATCCTGACACTCTAAAACTACTAAATGATGCTGAATAGCTTTAAGGCAGCCTCCCTGCTTCTGACAGCCACTGGAAATACACAGAGTGGTTGTGAGAGTTTACCCTCCTCATGGCACCAACTGGCCCAGGATGAGTAAGAGCAGGACTGACAGAAGAAAGAAGTTCCCAGGTAGCTCTCTAACAAGATCCAGAAGTGGGTTCTGTGACAGGGAAATAATCCCGTTATGATAAGCCCGTTAATAATGCCACTATTGCCCAGGAGAGGAAGCCCATTATTCTGCAGCAGCAGATCGCCCCTTGCAATCACACGCAACCTCCGAGCTGTTCCGGAGACTCTGCTGGGCTCAACACCGAGTTAGAGAAGTGAGAATGAGGAGGAAGAAAAAGAAGAGGGTTTAGGGGCAGCGACACAAAGGCAGGCTGGGTGATGGATGGGGTTTTAGGGGATTTTCCAATAACAGGTAGTCCAAAAAGAGGCTCCAAAGAGGTCTGAGCTCTTGGGAAAAGCAGGCATCTATAATCCTGTTTGATCACTACTTGGCAAGCTCTGACACACCGAGGTCTGAGGAACTTAACATTTCGTACCAAAATCAAATGTGAAGGGAGACATCGTGTCTTATCAAAACTATGTCCTCTACCGCTGAGTCCCAAACATATTGCTCTTGCCAGCTCGAGGGAGTTTTTTGTTTTCTCTTTTCTCATCTTTCTTTCATGGGTTTGCCTATTTTAGAGATTGCAAAAAGATAGCAGAGAAATTACAACTGAAATCTACACTGTGGTCTTTTGACTACAGCTGGGCCGAGTGTAAAAACAAACCAAGAGCATCAGTAAAATCAGGAGGATGCACGTTGTCATAACTTGTAGCGACGGAGGATCTAAAGCAAAGCAAAGGCTGCAGATTTGTTGTGGATACTTGCGTGCAAGTCTGGAAACTTACAAAATGTCAATCACGAAGACACAAAAACCAAATGGTTCCAGTTTGCTGTCTTTGTTTTGAACTGGGACACTGTGACAAACTGGTTTCTCAATAGCAGCATGTTCCCTAATCATGGTAAATGCATCTATTACACCTAAACATAATGAAAAAAGTAGGGTTGAAATAAATGCTTATTTTCACTGATGTTTAGTTAATGCTTTAATGTACAGATGATAGAAAACTGAATAATAGCCTATTTTGAAGATATGCCCAAATGTTTTTAATTTACAATGAGAAAAAAACTGCAAAAAACTGCAAATCCTAACATGGGAGAGGCTGAAACAACCATTTATATTTGATAAATAACCTAAAATTGTGGGATATTTTCTGCCTGTGTGTTTGCTTGAATCTATATTTCAGTAAACCTTGGTCGTCACCAAGTACAGAGGGAAATATCTTAATATTTAGTGTCACCAGCAACTCACTAACAGCATTAGTCTGCTGTTTAGTGCCATGAAGCTAATGAGTTCAATGAAAACAGCTGAACTCAAGGTTTAATCCATTGTTAACACAAATAATACTGATGAGTGCAGCTTTAATTATTTCTAAATGTGACAGCTTTCTGATAAAGCATCATGTTTTCAGAGTCTTACGCCTTCCTTCCTCCACTTTCATCCTCTTTCCTGTTCCCGCTCATTGTCACCTATATCCTTCCTTCTTTGCTTCCTGCTCTGGATTGTTGCTCCACTGCTCTCCTGTCACTCTCTCTTTTCCACCCCACCCCCCTACTTTCATACCCCGGCTAGATTTTCATCTGCCCGTTCCTCAACTGCAACACCACAGCGTGACTAACCAAAGGCAAAGATGAGAGCAACAGGTGGAAAGAATAAACTTGTCAGATCAGAGTCGGCACTGTATGGACGAGGGCAAAAGTATCAGTATGCGAGTGGTAATAGGAACCATTCATAAAAAATGCCTCGCTCTGCTTTGATGGGTGGTCACCGTTCACAAAAACAGTAGTCTGAGGTGCTCAAATACTTTCCAAAGTAAAGCAGGAGTGTGTTGTGAAGTTGAGAGCAGAAATATGCCACTTCGGTGCACAGAACTTGGGTGGGCTTGATTAATCCTGAGACCAGTGATCCCAGTGGATGGAGACGGAGAGAAAACCAACAGGCTAGGTGAGTCATATGAATCCTTGATGGCTGCTAAGAAAAGAAAATCCACAAGTACAGACAAGGCAGCAGCACACTGACATGCACAATGCCTCAGCAAGGCAATCAGTCCACACCTAATCTCCTCTCCCATTTATTTGTCACGCATCTACTCCACAATAAAACTTCAAACAGCCAAGAAAATGGTATTATAATGAAGTCAGCTGACTCCACTGTAAAATGAGAGGAGTCTTTTAATGTTTTGCCAGAAGACCCGAGGTTATATTATGCCTCCATTCCAGCACAATGACTGTCTGTCTGAGTGGTGGCTCACTGTCACCTTCCCCCACATGGCTCGGCTTTAAGGTCTAACAGTGTGTGTGTATTGGAGATTGCTGAATGCATGCAAACTTTCTCAGTCCTCATTAACCCCTCGCCTCGGTGCCAAATCTCTTTTCACTCAACCCCAGAGCGATATTGTCCTCTTTGGCAAAGTAACATGGCGACTTTGAACAAAACTTGTTGCGTCCAGGCTGCCGCAGAGCTCTGACTTCATTAGAGCAGGTTTTCTGTGGTGAAACAAATGGAGAAATAAGGTTTCCTTAAAAAAGAAAAAGAAAAGTGAGACTGTGCAGGAGTAATTGGCAGCAGGTCCTCCCTTAGTCCAGCTTTTTTCCCCCTCCTCTCCTTTTACAACCAACTTGTTGCTGTTGCAGACTGTAGCCTCTCCCTCTGTTTGGGAGAGTCGCCATGGCAGCGGAGGCCCACATTTTTCATGTGCAGGGTGAAATGAGATAGCAAGACAGGAAGAGAGGGAAGAGGAAGGAGCAGAGAGAGTGAGTGAGTGGGTGAATGAGGGAGTGTGTTTTGTGTGTGTCTGACACTCTGACAGCAGACAGGTTGGCTCTTTAGCATCTCAAAGCATCTGGCCTCAATTCGGCCATAAGAGTTGGACGACTGAAGCCCGGAATCTCCCACTTTGTAGTGCAGAGAAACTCACAGAGTGTCTGTGAGGGTTGAATCTATTGAAAATGGAAAATGTACACAATGGATTTGATCTGTCAGACCATTTGTTGATCAGCAACTGTAACATCCTGGAGTCTGTGCTGATTAACAACCTTACAGGTAACATGTTTTCTAAACACAAAAACCATTTCCTGATTCCAATCACCCAAAATTGGGAAAATCTATCTGATCAAATATTAATAAGATGATGAATTTAAGCCCTCTGAACCCTTAAACTTGCTGGTAGGGTTGGAAAGGTGTATTTTTATATTTTAGAAAGTCCCCAAAATTGCACCAATTAATTAGAAAGAAACTGGAAAACAGAAAAAAATCACCAGATTTTCAGCTTTACAAAGTTTCTTGAACTCACTATGTGTGCATTTTGGTTTCATCTGGAAAATTCATTAAATCCTGGGTTAAAATTATGCTATTTAATCAAAATAATTTTATTCTACATGTCTCATTTTAAAATGAGACACAATTAACCATCTGCAGTAACCAGATTCTATTAAAGAACTTCAAACTCTGCACTTCCTGGCACAACTGAGAAGCCATGATTGACTCAGCTGTGATCAACAGTCACACAATAAAAACTCTTCGGTTGAACTGCAGGGAAGTGTTTAGACAGGGCAGATTGGAGGCAACTATGGAAACAAATTAAAAATGTAAGCATTGAAATATTTATAGTGTGTAAAGCCACATTTTTATTTCCATTTTTAGCAGCACCTGAGGGAACTTGGAAAAATGTTGCACATGTTGATCCAAGATTAAACTTTTGTAAAATATAATAATCAAAGAAATTCAATTTTCTTTTTTCATTTTTTATGATTCATGGCATTATAGCTATGTCATACGGTACAAAATACATTTGGGATTTCTCTCTGCTTCTTATATTTCTTGTGTTGTTTCCATAAAGGTGTAAATTTTATATTGCAGTGAAAAATGAGCCTACAGTGAGTAAAAAGTGTGACATGGGCACCCAGAAACTACTTGGGGTTAAGTATTAAATGCTGTGGGTCACATTTAACGGCATGACAGTCAGCTGACACCGGAGGAAATTGAGGTAACAGTATGTGAAAAAGGGGGAAGATGGCTGACATTCCCGTTCCACTCCAAATCTGAGATTTTCCAGGAGGTTTTCCAGCCACTGAAAGTTATCCAGCGGTGGTCAGCGGTCAGACCCACAGACACTGGAAATACCGAGAATGCCAGTGGAGAGACACAGGGATTAATGTGGCCGGTGGACTACCGTTTGCCGGGATCATTGACCGGTTCAAGCTCAACTCTTTCACTTAATACAGTACTCAGAGGGCGGCTAAGATTTCTGTTAACACGGTCTGACTTCTCATTGTCCCAGAGTAAAGTTTTCCCTCCTAAACCTCCCTTCCTCCCCCCCTGCTGCTTTGGCTGCATGAACAGTGGAGCTCCATTGTTTCAGTTTACCAGAGGCCAGAGAGCAGAGAGAAAGGGCCTGTTATCTTACACTGAAAGCAACCACACTTTGACTGACAACGTGACCCATAATGTGAGGCGGAACGAAGACGCGGCAGTCACTTTTTATTATCAGAGAAGAGCAATTTCCTTACTAGCATCCTTCAATGCGGAAAAGTAGGCCGTGATATCTGAAATAGCTTAGCTTTTTTTTTTTTAAGATTTCACTAAAAGTGTCACAGCATTAGTGTGAAGTCACTGATCATAGCTGAGGCAGAGTAAAACACACACAATGCCGCCCCTCCACACACACCAAGTGCTACTAAATACAGCAAGGCAAATGAGTTCCACAGCAGCTATTACATAAGCAACAAGGCCTCAGTTTAACTGTGCCAGCTTCGATGTATAATTCACTTCCACTCATCTGAGAAAATATCTGACATGGCAAAGACGCACATGAGCAGACATACTGTCCGTGCTGCTGTAAACCTGAGAAAGACAGAGGGGTTGTGGAGGAGGGGACGGACTGACGTGGAAAATACTCATTCAGCAAACTGA
Source organism: Amphiprion ocellaris (assembly GCF_022539595.1). Taxonomy (NCBI): domain Eukaryota; kingdom Metazoa; phylum Chordata; class Actinopteri; family Pomacentridae; genus Amphiprion; species Amphiprion ocellaris. The sequence continues at coordinate 10,300,976 of NC_072781.1, read as the reverse complement.
ACTGAAGCCAGGCCGACTTCTGATCTCTTGCTGTCTCTCTGTCTTCCTGCGTTTCTGTCTCTCCCAGTGTTTCACCAATGCTCCTCAACCAGAGGCTTTACATAAACACCTGGCATGAGATTTAGTTCAACAGGATTGCTGGGGGAGAAAAAAAAAGAAGGAGCTGAGGATAGGAAGTCGGGATGGAGTTTGATAACATTTGTATCATATCTGAATCCTTACAAATCCTTTATTGAATCTTTTTTAGTGAATGTTTTTATTTGGTTCGCTATCATAGCTACACCCCAGAGACTCAGATTTCACCACGGATTTTGTCCTAGTGCTGCGAGGGAAAACAGCATTTGCTCTGCTACAGCTGCAAACGTGAAAAACAACAATTCTTCTCTCATTCAGCAAATCTAAAAGGATGCACCTATCATCACCTGAAGTCCTGCTACTCTGCTTCAGGTCACAGATCACAGTGTAACACCAGGACAATAGGTGGAACACTCAAGTTAGATTTCCTCTCCTGCAAATATCGAGTTTTGCATTTATTTGACTGACTTTGGAACATTTAAATTTGCCATCTTCTTGTGTCACTGACTTGGCATGGGGATTCTATACGTCACCAGTTTTTTTCCTGTCTTTGCAGGTGCCTGTGGTACGAAAAAGCAACACAAGAGACCTCCTGAAAGAGCTTGTGAATGATAAATTAGCTGAGGTATTTGTTGGCTGTGGAGTTTAACACGTCCAAGTCTTTCACCCAAATTGGAACCAGATCCAAAATGGAACCAGCTATCTGAATTTAATTGGATCAAAGTGAAAGACATCCAGAGGAGAAGGAGAGCAAGAAAAGGCCTCACTACCTTACTATCTTTTCAGTACTGTTCGCAAACCGGGAAGCATGAGTCAACATGGCTGGAAAGGGTTACGTATGTAACCTGTAACATGTGACACACGTTTACCTCATTTGTTTTGCTCAGAGCCGATGAGGTAACCCACCGTCCCCACTCTCACTCCCCTCCAACTCAAATTAAACCTCACACATTTATAGTAGGAGTGAAACGTCACTCCCACTAACTCTGCCAAAATATCCCGTCTGGGTAATTACAGTCTTCTCCCAGCGTGCCCTCAAATGAAACCTTCACATGATTGGGTCAAACAGACAGATACTACAAAGAGCAGCGAGAACGGACGGCCCTCCGTCTATAAACGGTGCTGCTGACACATCACTCTCGGGCCAAAACAAACTTGATGAGAAACTACAATATGTGGCCCAAGGCACACAAGGAGTCTTATAATTACACGCATAGGGAAGACATAAGAGGAGAAGCCTCTGTTTCCCAGAGTGCTTTGTCATCAAAAGCAACACAAAGATTCCCTTTGAGTCCTGCGGATGAAAACATGTTTTGCACGGGTCACACTTCTGAGATGCGGTCCAAATCGACTGCTTTGGTAGAAGTGTATATGCTGCCTCATGCTCTTTCTTTGCTTCAATGTGAGTGTGTGTTCAGACAGATTGAATAACACCCCCCTCCTCCTCCTCCTCCTCCTCCTTTAGGCCAACTGTCCAGAGGGTGGAACAGCTTTTCTAAAGGCTGAAATTTCCAATCAATACCTCAACAGTCTGTAATGAGGAGATTACCCCATGTCAGGATTAGGAAAACTTGGGCTCAGACACCTCCAAAAACTCAACATTTGATCTTAACAAATCCATGGTTCTGTTTGTTCCTGAACAAAACTCTTTACAAAACTCAGAAAACTAACCACAAGCTAGTGCCAGTCAGCTTAATCATCCAGTCACCTTAAATCTACCAGGTACCATTATCTGATCATTGAGGTTTTAGAAGTCATCACCAACTTTTTCGCTAAACGAGTTTCCAGTCATCCTAAAATCTATGTTCCTGTGTGAAAGAGTCAAACAACCTTTATCTCCTTAAATTTCTGACACGCTCGTAAATGATTTCACACTGACTCAAGGTGAATGTCAAGTGTCAAGCAAATTTGTATCCATGTAAATGAAGCCAAACTGGAGAAGAAAGCAGGCTAAAGGGAAGCCTGACTTTGGAGAATCTAAGACACACATGCACTCACATTTCACTTATCCAGACACATGCAACAGCACACACTCACCCCAGTGAGAGCACTGCATCGCTGCCTCCACTTGTCTCTCTTGCGAAAAAAAAAAAAAGAAATTTCAAAGATCACTCAGGTCTCCTCAGATTGTCCTCCTCTCTTCTCTCCCTTGTTGTCTATCTCTTCCCTACAACATTCCAGCTTCCTGCCGTTGCATCTGCAGACTTCGCATCCCGACACGAGGACTTTCAAATGGAAGCCCCCTTATTTTCCTGTCCTGTCCTCTCCTCCTCCTCTCTCTTCACTCCAGTGTTCCTCTTCTCAGTTTTCCTTCCCTGCCGTCTGCCTTAGCACCGCCTCCCACTCCTCCTCCTTATCCTTCCCTCCCCTCTCCCACTTTTTTTATCAGCCAGCCCCTCTGCCTCCAGTTTCCTTCTTTTAGCAGCCACACTACTCTCCTCCCCCTTCTCTTTTTAGAGTCATCCACCCCTACTCTTTCACACATATCCTCTGCATCAACACAATCCTGCGTCAGATTTAACATTTATGGAAATTTTTTGTTACTATTTTTGCACATGGGACGGGCGTGCAAGGCAGAATGTGCCCACGGGTGTCAGGGGAACACCTCCTTCCCAAACAGTTCTCAGCATCTACCCTTCGGGCTAAATAACAATGAAGTTACACCCAATTGTGTAATTATTAAACAACATTGAATACATCAAGAACTGCGGCTGCAACAAACGGAGGAAGGGAGCGTGTCCATTAACTCAAAAGGGGTAAATTACATAACATGTTTCTACATATCTTTGTGTACTTTGTGTACACTGCTCTTGTGCACATGAAGGTGAGTTTTATTCAGCAGGCGATGGAAAGAAAGAATCAGTGGAAAGTCGAATCAAATAGACTTCTGTGTGTGGAGTGATGTGCTGGAGGTGAAATGAAAAAGAAGAGCGGCATAGCGCAGCTATATTAAGGCTGTAGATAAAGATTGTTTTCATTGTCAGAGAATGATTATTTCTACAACTGATTATATGTTCAGTACGTTGGAGTGGAGCTTTTTGGCTTCTGACCCCTTTAGATGAAGCTAAAGCTACTTGTGACCTCTCAGCCTCAGTGCGTAGTGTAGATAAGTTTTGATTTCTGACTGAAAAGTGCAACCTGAAATATCTCAAAAATTACATTTTCATTCAGTTTGGTACCTAATATGCAGATAAAATGAATCTTAATATCTTTCATGGTCTCCTAATTTTCCTTTTCCGACGCCATATGTGTCTTTATGTGCACATCCATGAAAGTGTTGAGTGCAAATTTCCCTGTCAAACTAAGATGGTGAACATGGTAAACATAGCCTCGCTACACTTTCATGTTTGCTTCAGAGCACTACTGTCCAGCCTCACAGAGCCACCAGCAAGCAGCTAAACTGTTCACTTATTTTTTCCATCAGTTCAGCACTTAATCAATAATTAATCCACTAACTGTTACAGCACTAATTAATTTACAGATCACACTGCTCTGTTGTGTGGGACACAACACTTACCGCTCTTGGTTTATTGTTGTGTGCTGCCATGGAAAACTGGTAGGAGGACTGAGTAATGCTGCAGAAGTGTGTGTGTGTCAGTGTGTGTGTTCTCGCTCTCTCCTTACTGGAACTTCTCTGTACCTCCCTCTGAGTCCCACGGTGCTACAACAACAGAGAAGTGAGTTCACTTGTGCTCTCTGACTTGGCACTTTACTGCCATTAACACAGCCCACCTCTCCAGGCTGAAAATACACACCAGAAAGCTTTTCAGTCTTTTATATGTGTGTGTAACGCTGAGTCGGTGTGTGTGTGTGAGTCAGCAAGAGTTTCTGTTTCAGCCTCCAAACAGGTAATAATAACCCATGTGCATCAGCTCAGTGTAACATGTTAAATTGATATGGTTTCTTTGAAGTGGGGTCGTATGAGGGACTGATGCAGAGTGGACTGCCATCAGCATGACCCTAGTTTGGAGCAGCAGACTGGAGAACCGGCACAGGAGGAAAGCAGTGTACTGCTGTGGAAGGAGTCTGCAACAAAAACTCACACAACAATACAAACTAACTGATCAATCAAGGCAGCAGCAGACCAGCAGCTCCTGTTTTATACAAGGTAAAATTACTGTTTTTGTCAATGGAGTCTGGTAGCTTTGAAGAGGGCATAGAGCAAAATAAAACCTTCACTTCATGGTTGGAGAGGGCAGTCTAACAAAAAGGTAGAACACTGCAAATATTGTAAATATAACGTGCTTAAACTCAGCAGGGTCTTTCTTTTTTTACATTTTGCTGCTGACCCCTCTATAGCTGTTCATTGTTCTTAGTTTACATGCTGGTCCTTCTGCCTGCTTCTACAAACTGGAGGTGTGCCAACCATGATCTACTGCAGGTAACACACTTTCCATGGTCAAGTACATCACACAAACACAGCTGGAAGAAACCAAAGTCACCCTAAACCCAAACTGACGATGTTTTGTTTTTCTACAACTTACACTGCAATATGAAAAAACACTGTATTTTTCACCAGATAGCTCAAATAACAAGGAAAGCACAAAACGCTAAGGCTGCTCAGTCCTTGTATGATTTCTGACGGATAAGTCCTGATATGTCTGCAGCAGTGGATTTGTAGTAGGATCGCAATCATGTGGTTGTCAGCAGGCAGCTGATGTAGGGTTCACTTGTCATAGTTACAGTGATGCCGTGTTGCTATCTCGCAATGATACAGAAATCTTCAACAAATTCGTTGATCCAGACTATAAGCCGCATCACCGCCAAAGTCTAATCAGGTGGTCTTTGTGTCATTTCTGACCTTCCCTGACAATTTCATCCAAATCTGTTATTCAGTTTTTGAGTAATGTTGGCAACAGACAGACAAACAGACAAACCTACGCCGATCGTCACATAACTCCGCCCTGTTCCTTGGCAGAACAATTTTGAAAAGAATTTATTATTCTAGAATTACTGAGGTGACTTTGTAGGGACCTGCATCTGCATCAAAGTAGAAACAAAAAGTCATTTGGAAGCTTTCTTATATGGTGTAAAACTGGCAAAAACATTTAAAATACTTTTTCTTCCTTCAGATGACATTCAGATCTGGCTTTGAACTTGTCATGCAGAGTTTATGGTGACTTACTAACTGGTCCAACAAATTAGCCGTGCAACATTCGCAAAACACTGCCAACAGAGTATCTGTTTATGGTCAATATCATGCATCCTGTAGCCGAAATATGCGTTTCGTTTTGCAGTCAAATCTTTCTTTTCAGGGATTGTTCCTTGCTCATTTTGCTGTGCACACTAGATGTCAACAAACTCTTCTACATACAGTTTTAAGAAATTCACCTAAGTTTGAGTAAATTATGTTTTATCAGGCAGAGTGGTTGTGAAAAATGAGAGATCAAGCTCATGCACTGCTGAGACACACATTGAGCTCGTCTAAATACAGTTACTAGAAGTTACACTGACAGACTGGTTTTAATTTGATTTGTGCTGTGGGTGCTGTTTTGTCAGGCCACATGACTTCCTAATAAGGGTGTATTTTAGGTTTTGAGAAATTAAATGTAGATTGTATGAATGGATCTGCACTGAGAGTTTTAACTTAAGTTCAGCACAGTCATTGGAAGTTAACCCACGCAAACCTAATCTCCTGGCAGGTTTGAAAGACATGTTGCCATTTAAGAATAAAATCTAGCCAGAAACTTAGCTGTTTTTTTGAACTTGCCAGCAATCCTTGAACTACTCATCTGTGATGTGCAGTTCTGTTGGAAAGCTTGACAAAACCTAAACTAAAAATTGTGATATTTCATTAAAGTCTCGTTTAGACTTTAGTAGTAAAAAAATCAGTTTTCTGTTTCATCATACCCCTTTAATATTCCATGTAGTCATTTTACCCATTGTTAATGTAAAGACATAGATTAATATAGCTTTAAAGAAACGTTCCAACAAAAATAAAGCACTGAGTAGGACTTAAACTGAATCCTCTGTATTTTGAAAGTAACCTTCCAACGCAGGTGGTGAGCAGTGCTGCGGGACAGATAATGAAGGAAGGGGACAGCTGGGCTGGGACAAGCTGAGCTGGACTGGAGGAAAACAAAGTGCAGAGGAGACAGCAGAATGTAATGGATATGGAGGAAAGGAGAGGAGAAGACAGCTGCTGCTGTGTTGACCACACATTATTATCACTCCACATATCTTACAAACTCTGCCCTTTACTGCGAGGCCTTGAGCTGATAGAAATGATCAGGAGATAATGTCAGGATGCAGCGTTGTGTGACTGCTGGTCACCGAGAAACAACACCAACAAACATCGTTGCAGGCTGTCATAACTCTTATTGTTTTATAATAAGCTTGTAGGAAAAAAGGTGCAGAGAAAATTGTGTTTTCTGGTCAGGATGATTTGATTTGCGACAGATGTAAACAGACACACCTTCCTCGCCTTATGTCACCCGGCTGCCATATGGAACAACATGGACTCAGCCACAAATTTATGACCTCTTGACCCCTCGTCCCCTCCTCCCTCTGTGTCACACACTCCCACCGCTATCCATCTCCAAAGCTAATCCCTAACCAGACACTTCAAAGAGGCCAAGACCTCTATCTCCATAAAAGTGTGTCTGTGTGACAAAGTGACCACAGCAGGTCACTCTAAACTGAGCCTAAATCAAGTCAGGCCATTGATCAGCATCCAGTTCCCTACAAGACGGGAGGTAAAATGAACTAAACTGCAATGGAGAGCGAGAAAGAGAGAAGGAACAAGAGCGGTAGGAGGAGTGGGGGGATGCCTGAGTCAGCAAATATTGAAGGTCAACGTCATCAGAGAAGGCTTTTGTCTGCAGAGGGGGTTTTATTTTTTGGTGTGGTTCTTTACCTCAGTGTGTCGCCCAGTTTACTCCTCCTGGAGGTCTGAAGGAAACAAGGAAACAGCAGAGAGCTCTCATCCCAGGACCTCGCTGCTCTCTGGGCCACTTCCTCTGCGCTCTGTCCTGAGGGGAAACACAGAGCATTAATGTTACCACGTGAAATCAAAATTACACAGATTTTCGCAACATTTAAAATGCGTTAAACCTACAATAAATGCCTGCAAATGCTCTGCCTTGTACACCAACTACTAACTGTCTGTCTGCCGTTTGATGCTGGGTTGTTGGTATACAGTTGGTGGGAGTAAACCGAGGCAGTATATTGAGTTAACCCTCCAAATCCCAAACACTTTTTTTTTTTTGCTCATTTCACATTTTCACTTTCTGTGCGCTAATTTTTCACAGCACTTGGTCCTGTTGAAAACACAATTAATGAAGCTACAAAGAAGTCTAAAGTGACTTTCAGCTGACTTTTTTTTAGTTTTCTGGACACAATTTTTACTATTTCACTGACTAAATCAGCTGTATGCTACTTGCACATACACTACTGGTCAAAGGTTTGGGGTCACCCAGGCAATTTCATGTTTTCCATCAAAACTCACACTTTTATTCATGTGCTAACATAACTGCACAAGGGTTTTCTAATCATCAATGAGCCTTTCAACACCATTAGCTAACACAATGTAGCATTAGAACACAGGAGTGATGGTTGCTGGAAATGTTCCTCTGTACCTCTATGGAGATATTCCATTAAAAATCAACTGTTTCCAGCTAGAATAGTCATTTACCACATTAACAATGTCTAGACTGTATTTCCGATTGATTTAATTTAGTTATTTTTGCTTTAAAGTCCCACTTCTCTACAAAAACAGCACTATTTATGGCTAGAAGTAAACAGAACTGGAAAATGTAATTTGTTAAGTCATACTTGCATGAATCATTAAAAAGGGGAAAAAAAAGTTGATAAAACTACTAATACTGGGAAAATGGTGGCTCTAGATAATATAGATATTTTAATACTTACATTTTTAATTTGTTACCATTCTTGTCTTCTATCAGCTTGGGTAAACACAACCTATTCACCCAGATAGTCCCTGAATATTGGTGAAATGACTGTTGGTCACATCTCAGTTGCTAATGGCTTCTGTGTTGTCTCCGTTTTACAAAACCTGGTAAATGTGAACATTTTTATCTAAAATAGAGAGCTAGAATAAAGTCATTTTGGTGAAATACCATGATTTAAAGGTTAGGTCTGATTATTTTTCATTTATAATTAGTTTGATGACCTTTGTAAAGTTGAAAATCTAAAAATGTTTTTCTGTTTTTACAGTTGTTTGCTCTGTTAAATGGTGTACTTTAAATTGTTGTTGTTTTTTTTTTTTTTAAAGATAACATGACTTTCAAACCCACTGACAGGTTTTGGTGTTTACGGGTTAAACAATACAGTGAAATAAAACTTGCGATAAAGCTTTCTGAAGTCAAACCATCTAAACTCTGCTGCACTGACATTTACAGTCTACGCTGAATTTTCCCACAAAAATAACCTTGTAAAAGCTCAATTATTCCAGGAGGTCATTTTTTTTTCTAACTGAGTGAAGAGAGCCAAAGTTACTTGGTAAACTATGCATCTCTTTAGAAGTCTTAATTTACCAAGAATTCTCAGGAACCCAGTTCTGCTTCAGATAGTCAGTACTTGGGCAGGTTTGGGCAGGTGATGGATTTAGATATCTGAAGGAATCTTTAATTCAGGAAGGTAAAGCCTGTCTTTGTGAGAGAAACCTCTGAACAGAGACCCAAATTCTATCATAAAAATGAAAATATTTTGTTTTTTTTAAATGCAAATTCTAATCTGGCACAGTGAACATGTAGGAATGTGAGACTGAGTTCTTGCATGTGTTTCCTGCTTCTAAATAAGGTTACAAACTGCAGAAAGCCAATAATGACTACACCGCCACTCATAGAAATGACATGAGGAAAAAAAAGAAGCAGAAAGTTGTTAAAGAAAAATGTCACAAAACAGTAGAGCATACTAATAAAATCTTCATATTTTATCTAATATCTTAAAACAGCTTGAACTCTCTTGTACTGGTTTTAAGGGCGGTATGACTTCATCAGTATTAAACTTATTAGACTTCAGATGTGAGACATAATCCAGAAATTCCTCATCATATGCAAATTACTACTGCTTTTCCCTCAAAATTTTCTTGTGCATTAATATCTTAAGATAACAGTTTAGATAGGCTTATAGGCTTATTAATATCACTGCCCTGTAGAACGCACAAGTAGGTCTGCCTATAATTACTATTTTGTATTCCATTAAATTAATGTGTCACTTAGATGCTATCTTATGAAGTATAAAACAATTTCAACCTTATTCTTCCAGCTCTGACCCCGGAGGTGTTACACGGTCTTGGGAGCAAGTAAAGAACAAATATAAAAACATCCTTCACACAGGTAAGAAGGCTTACTTCCAAATCTTATAAGGTCAACAAGTACAAGGCTTTGGTGCTTTAATCATTCTCTGTTTTAGGATTATTTCGCTGTAAAAGGCCTGTAGAACAATGAAATGGCTTGCAGCTCTGAAAACTCCTGCCCTCTTAGGAGACATTCAACATATCCATGCACCGAGCTCCACTGGATCTTCTAGAGAAGGTGATGCCACTTTCCAAGAGAACTGATTGGTAATTTAATAGCATTGTTATAAACTCAGGGTTAAACCTGCAGCTACCTCACAAACGCCAAATCCCGCATCACAGCACAAACTCTGGTGTCCAGTAACCGAAAAGATCAGCTCTTTTCTCAAGTTTGTGCACTTTTATCTTCTTTTACAAACAATGTGAATCCATTCAACCTTTCCCTATTTTTTTTAATTTACACTTTTTAATCTTCTGATCTCACCCTTTCTCTCTCTGCCTCCTCCACACCACTACTCTCTAGCCGATGAGGTAATCAGTCAGCTTGTTACTGTCTGATAAGTGATACGACTATTGATTTTGGCCCTGGTGTCCCAGCGCAGGGGTCAGTCCTGCCACATCAGCCAGCTCCCTGGCTGAGCTTCAGAGCTGCTTTCAGGAACCACTAACAGATGCTGACTGGGTTCTTTCACAGCTAACAGAGAGACGGTAAGAAAAGGAACAGACACTCTGACAGATCTTCACCACAAACCATGTCAGTTGGGGTTTGATGTTGTGTTTTGGCTGAAAGAAAATCAGCAATCCGGGTCAAACTTTGAGGTATATGTGCCTAAATATTAATGAAATTACCCCCAGATTGTAAGGTAGAGAAACATCAGAGTGCATCAAATCTCCTGTCCAATACAATGCAGGCAAAATCAGAAAAGTTGGAAAACAAACGCAATGCATAATTTAATTTAAATCAATCATTTCATTCTGATATACGACACCAAAACACACAATTACTAATTAACATTTAGATTTCCTTATGATTTTTAGGTAGCTGAAGCTCAAATATTATCAATATGGAGCAAACATGAAGTTAAATCATTTGTCGCTCTGTCTGTCAACAGTGAATCTGGCAAATTCATGAATGATTTCTATGAAATCTGGAGGTCAGTTAGGCTTCAGGCCAAGGTACGACTGATTAAAGTGGCAATCAGGTTCTGGGATTTCTGCCATTAGATGATTATTGTTTTTCAGCCATTTGAGACCTGGTTTGATGGCCATGTGCCTTGTAGTTGTTACTGTGAATGCCAGAAAGCCAAAAACAGCTGTGAGTGAGCTAAAGCAGGAGAGTGGGGGGGAGGTATCAATCTATAGTAACAGGGGGGTCAAGGCCTTCCTGGAGGGACACAGGGGGTCGGGTTGGAGGTGAAATTTGTGAGATAACAGGGTGGGGGTTAGGTTTATTCAGTTGTTGCATCCTCTTTAACCTGATGCCATTCTATAGAAAAACTGCCGCTTGCACGGCTGAAAACAAGTAAAGATTATTAGAAAGGGCACTTTGCAAATACAGACATACGAAATGTACTGCATGCACATAAATGTGTACACACAGAGGCACCGTCTGCCTTTTAATTTTCATAAAATCCATTGCAAGGCCAAAAGACATGACCTGTGATGCTGCAATGATCTCTGCTGCACTCAGAGCCCATGCACACGCACGCACGCACGCACGCACGCACGCACACACACACACACACTCGATACACTGCAATCAGGAGATGAGATCTCACTCTGTATGATGGGCTGATGTAAACCAATGACTGCAGATTAGACAGAGATTATGAAGCCTTTAGATCGCCCATAGATAGATTACATCGCAACAGCAGCATATGCCCTCACTGCAGGGACGACACTCTCTGTCAGGACAATGACGCTGTGATTCAGGGTTGCTCTCCCGCGGGGTGCCGCAGTATTCACTTCTGCAGAGGGTGTCATTAAGGTTGTGCTGCTCGTGTGAATCGCCGCCTTTGGCTCACTTTGTTAATCACGGCGCTTCTGGCGAGATAGTTATTGGGTTACTCCGGGTCTCTGCTGTGCCTCCTTATTTCGGAGAGCTACAGTACAGCACGCTGATGATGATGATGAGGGAGGAGGAGAGGAGGGTGAAGGGGAAAGTAGCTGCCGTCACACAGGAGGCGTGGTTAAATCTTTGCCAAGGTGACTCTTGTAGAATGAAACGAGAAAGAGAGAAGTGTTCAGCTCAGTCCAGAAACACACACATTAGACAGATCTGAGGGTGGCAACAATTCAGGAAGGTTTACGGCATTTTACATTGCATTAACCATAGGATTTTGGCATTATTGTCATTTTTTGCAATCTTTCAATTATTTCTTAGGTAAATCAATTTGGCAAGTTGTTTATAAAGAGCCATCTTCATTTTCCTGGGTCATATTTTGCCTTTTTAAGAGTCTGACCAACTGTACAAAGTTTACAATGAACAGGAAGTGTGCACATGTATTTTCTTGAAATCACATACATTAAATTTACAAAATGTATTAAAACTGTTGCAATTTTTGTGTTTGTTGTTTTTGGTAACTTTACTTTCATCTTATTTTTTATTGTTTTAACACATTTTTCTCATACTTATTTGGTGATGGGAAGAGGGGATGGGAGGGAGAACAGGGAAGAAAAGTTTGCTTTGTTGCATGTAATAGCATTTTGCTGCTTGATTTGCTGTAATTTGCAAACAAACAATCTGACAAACACAGGTAAATCAATGTGGCATGGTGTTTATAAAGAGCCATGTTCATTTTCCTGGCTCATACTTGGCATTTTTAAGAGTTTGACCAACTGTACAAAACACAAAGATATTAAATATATAATGAACAGGAAGTTTACACATATATTTTCTTGAACTCACATAAATTAAATTTATAAAGTGTATTAAAATTGTTGCAATTTTTATTTTCTTTTGACTCAGTAATAGCCCTTTAGATGAGAATGTCTGTTTTTGTCTAAAGTCAATTACATACCACATAAATCTCAATACTTTATGACAATGATGCAAAAACTCAGTAAAAGTGATACTTCCCTAAAGCTAATCTTGCCCATTATTTGCATCATTGCCCATACTAATCATAATATAAGACTGAAACAAATGATTAGAAATGTGTCACTAGAAAATATTGTCCTCACTCACTTCATGTTCTCAGTAAGATTGCAAAATGACTATTTTCGGGATTTTCGACTGCTGGTGAGACACTTTTTGGAGTCACGTAATTAATATTCAAGTAAATACTAACCAGAATAATGTGATAGTAAAAGGTCTGAGACAATGTGACATTTTAAATTCAATATAATCTAAAAAAAATCTGGATAATTTCTATCATTTCACAGTATTATTATCATTATTGCTCAATCTCAGATGTATCTATGTAATAATGGAGTTGACAAGTCAACAGAAAAGTCACACCAGAATAGAACCAATGGGAACAGTAAAACACTCAGGAACAGAGCAGCCAGGTAATGCAGTTTCTATGTATCTCTTTCCATTCACGCTGTCATTAACTGAACACTCATATCATAGTTGGTGCCCGGCACTCTGCCAGCTGCCGCTGTCATTTTTCCAAGAAAGTGGAAAGCTGCTTTGTTGCCATAATATGCCCTGTGTGATGCTTGGCCCACTTTCCAGCCTGCTTTCATTGTGTAAGCACACATACATAAAACATGATTTGCTGCCTCAATTTCTGACTTTTATTCAGCTGGGATTTGGTGGCAGACAACATCAGAGCCATGAAAAGCAGAGCAGAGCAGCAAAGAAATGCAACTCTCCCTCTGATCCTTTGAGCGAGGGAGGAAGAGGGCGAGAGAGAAAGACTTGGCTACGATACAGAGAGCAAGGTTTAATCACTGACCTCCAGACTTACAACTGAAGACAAATGGGCATGATTAATTACGGCCATTCATCTCATAGGTTAAGAAAAAACCGGTGGGAACTGTGTTTGCCCGTGCTGCTCTGATGGGTCTATCTGCTGTATATATTAAACTCCAGTCTTGTTAGTTTGCACTTCACTTTCTGATCAAGGAGCTCAGGTCAGGCTCAGCGTAGATCCAACACTGTTCACTAGAGGGCAGCCTGTCTGAGTGTTGCAGCTCTAATAGTGACTGTTCTCATGAAACTGATGTGACACTGTGGTTGTTCTGGATAAACCTATTTTTGTACCTCTTGTAAACAACTGGATCTTCCTGCTTTGATTTAATTATTTGATTAAATTATGTGCTTCCCTTTCATCCAGCCTTTTACCTTGAAGAGAAGCAGGAACCGAGATCAGAGGATGGCAGTGGAAGAAGTATTGAGATCTTCTGCTTAACCCTATGAACCCCAAACAGACTTTTGGTGTTTCTGCTCCTGTCACATTTTTACTCACTGTGGGGGTCATTTTTCAGTACAATATAAAGTCCTGCACATCTATGGAAACAACACAACCACAGTTAGAAGCAGAGAGAAATCAAAAGTGTCTCTTGAGCAATATGATGCCGGTACAATGAATTAAAAAAAAAAAAAAAGATTTCAATTCAATTTAAAATAAAGCTAAAAACTTTACAAAAAAATGCAACAACAAAATAAAATCGAATCAGTATGTCCAACATTTTTCCACAGGTGCAGCCAATATAAGGGAAAAAAAGATTTTTAGTGTGTTTCTACACTTGTTTTCTATTAACTGTATAAAATCCATTTTCCTGTTTTTGAGCAATGTTGCTAACAGACAGAAAACAGACGGACAAAACAACGCCGATCGTCACATAACTCCGCCACGCTCCTTTGCTGAGTAATAAAAGTCCTTAAACATCAGTATGACAATTCCACATTACAATTAAATGTCCTGTGCTTCAGTAAAAGAAAAAAAGGATTATTAGCAAAAAATAACCACTCTGCAGAAAAATGTAATATGATTATATATCACATCATTAGAAGTGTTAATACTGATGCAGCATTCTGCTTGAAGGGGAACTAGTTTATCTGTTTTAAATACAGACTGTGATTTAATTGTTCAGTCCAGTCATTCCCAACCCAGTAGGACGTTCCATGTGGTTTACAAGATAAATCTAAGGGTTTAAAAGACGACTAATGAGAGGTGGCAAGAAGCAAACACAAAGATCTGCTACGCAAATTTGTGTTTATTTTATAAAACTTTGCTCTAATCTTTGCTTTAACAGTGAAAAAAAAATCACAATTTCTATCTCTTTGGGTGTTGAAAAGTTATTCAAATGAAACCATCTGAGAAGCTTAGAGGGAAAACCACTCAAGTCAAATGTGACCAGAATCCCCAAACAGACAGAATTTTTTGCAAAGGTTACGAGCCGAAACGGATGGAAAGTCATTATTTAATCAGTTTGTGTGTGTGTGTGGCATAAAAAATAAATACTAACTAGGTAAAAGTACAAGAGTTACTTATGAAATGTAAGGAAGCTGAGGTATAACGCAATTTGAAATGGAAAAATGAATTATATCAGTAATATTTAGTTACTGTCCACCGTTCCCAGAGGAGAATGACCTCATTGTGTACAGTACTCATCCTCCCTGAAGTCTAATGGCTAATTGATACACTCCTGTCCAGCTCTCATTTCTCGACCTCTCTCTGCCCTGTAATGTTCCTGTAAGATCTTAAGCCGTCTTCCTTGGTGGCCAGATTAGATGAGCTGACATGAGATTGTGATGGGGGGGGAACAGCAGCAGCAGCGGTGAGTAAAGTCTATCTCTGTAACCGATCTTAAGAGCAGCAGCTGACGCTCGGCCACAGCTGCACACAATCAACCTCTGCTATGAAATCTCCCTACAAAATAAAAAAAGCGATGAGCTTGCATGTTTGCGGACAGCTGATAACTAATGAGGGCGCTCTGTGGGGAGACAGCGAGACGTGGGCAGGAGGAGCGAAAGGTGATCGCGCCGAGGAATTAAAGTGAGCTGGGGAAAATTACCGAATGAGAAACAAAGACTGTAGGAACATTTTCATTTTCCTCTTTCAGCGCTTCAACCGCAGCGTGAGCCAAAAAGCTTTGTCTTGGCTTTTGTCTTTTTCCAGCTCTGTCAGCTTGCCACGGTTGTTGTAACAATTTGTCTGTCTGGAGGATGTGGATCATCGCTTTTCATTCACTCACTTTCTCTTCCCTCTTATTATTCTCTGCCTCTCTGTCTTTAGCTCCTTTCCTATTATTTCAAACATATTTCTATGCACAGATCTCCTCTTTCTCAACTCAAAAGCAGTGGTGAGCATGGAAAAGTTGCTGCAGGGCAACGAGAGATCTGCACATATTCCACAGAAACACATTCAAGCACCTGTCAGCATCTGGTTGCACTTGATCTGCGCATTAACCTGAAATGCAGAGAATGCTGAAATGCAAACAGCATGAGAGCTGCTGCTGCTGCCATGTTGGCTGCAGGAGACGGAAAGATTTTCATGTTAAAAATAAAACTTGAAGGAAAAAGAGATGTTTTCCTAGCTCTGACTCCACAGTATGAGGCAGGACTGAAAATGCACGAGTGATTATATATTGTCAGTGTCTCTAGAGACGCCTGCACACGTGCGTGCAGTGAATGCTTGCATTTATGCACGTTCATGAATGTATGTCCTCTGCCACGGCCACAGCAAGTGTGTTATTGGAACGGGGTGAGCCAGGGGCAGGAACAGCAGAAACAAACGAGGTCCTGTGCAACCCAGAGACTGTTCCATGAATCATCCAGGAACTCATACAGTAGCCAGCCTTCAGTTCAATGTTAATAACTTCCCATGCAACGTTTCCCACAATCGGCTGATTTTATAAAAAAAAAAAAAAAGATTACATTTGGTTTTACAACAAATTTGCAGACAAATGAGTCACCAGTGTTCAAAAATGTATTAGAAAATAAGAGCTGTTTTTGTGTAGTTGCACCAAAAAAAGCATGAAAATGAAACTCTAATGCTACTGCAAAAAACAGAAAAAAACATGAAAAAAACATGTCCACCAGGTGGCGCAGGTGTATTTTGACCTATGGCCTTTTTGATGGCGACATATCAAAACTGCCGACCAGGTGGCGCTATCACCGTGACTGTATATTGGTCCACGGATGTCATAAGGGCTGGATTCGGATCACACATGTAAAGTCTGAGGCAGATTGGAGCATGTACAGGCTAGTTATATAGCATTTCCTGTTTCATGGCGAAATGTCGAAATTCCATCAGCCACCATTTCCACAACCTCTGACTTTTGTGGAGCATTTTGATAACTTTTGATCACCCATGACTGGTGTACATCCTGGTCAAATTTCAGCTGTCAGAGTTACCCTGTTTGAGTTTATAGCTTTTAAAAATGTGCAAAAATTGGTCCAAAATCATCCAAAATTTGACCCATAATTCAAAATGGCCAACTTCCTGTTGCGTTTTGGGCACGGGTGTCAGTTACATTTTTGGGCATCTTGACGAGTTACTTATACCTACCAAATTTCATAACTGTAGGTGACACGTACTGCTCGTAGAGCCTGTTTGAAATTTTCCAGGTGGCGCTATTGAGCCATTTTGGCTCTCACCTATGCAAGTTCCATAAAATATAAAATTTTTCACTGGTCCTGATGTGTGTGTGAAGTTTCACGTGTTTTCAAGTATTTTTCGGCCTTAACCATTACGATTCAAAAAAATGGAAGAAAAAATAAAAAGAAGAAACCCATGGGTTCCAAGAGGGTCCTTCGCCCCTTGGTGCTCAGACCCTAAAAATATTTGCAGAAACACTGAGCTCCTAGTTTAAAATTAAACACAAAATTCCTGTGACTCACTATGTGAGTGGAATTTTACGTGTTTGCGTTTGCCTGCAGCAGGTACAACAAACAAGGCTGTCCTCAGAGTCGTAGACTGATTCGAGTGAACACGTTTCTTCTCTCTCAAGCCTTCACCTGCGCATGCGCTTTGAGAGAGGACAAAAAAAAAAGGAGGCGCACTGATATGCAAATATGATGTGCGAACAAGAAGAAGGAACTTGAAGGACAAGGGAGATGGTGCGGTTAATTTAAGTAGTAAAGTCATTCTGGGACTCTGTGTGTTGCTCTTAAAAGTGTACGAATGGGTTGAAAAGACACGTGTGATTTCACCCATGTTTATGTCAGATGCTATTTAACTCTAGCACCTCCACACACAGTTGTTGTGTGTAATTTTCTTTAACTTCAGGAGCAAAGGTCAGCGCACACGTTTCTGTGACAGCCTGTATTTACACCCTAAAGGTAAATGTTCGTGTGTGTGTGTGTGTGTGTGTGTGTGTGTGTGTGTGTGTGTGTGTGTGTGTGTGTGTGTGTGTAGCGCTAAAGGAGACTGACATGGATGCTGAGTTGCGCTGCACTGGGACAGGCGGTCTAACCCAACAGCAGGGATAAACTATAAATAGACTATCTCATCCACTCCAAACGCTCCCCATCCCCCTTTTTTCCTCTTTTCCTTTCGCTTTATCTGGAGACCTTTATTACCATAGCTGACAATAAAGGTCTGCCTTTGTTTTCTATTTCCTTCCATTCCCCCGATCTTTACCCTTCTCTCCATCACCTCCCCTCCTTGTGGTCTCACCATTTTCAGTCTCCTTGTCTTGTCTTGAAGAGACAGAAAAAAAAAACATTGGAATAACAAATAGGCCAACACCAATCTTGTGATCTCAGAAGAGAAGGGGGGAGAGCGTGGAGGGGTGGGGAAAAGGGGGAGATAGGCTAGTTAAGGGTGGGAGGTGGAGGGTGGTGGTGGGGGATGATGAGGGGGGAGATGGAGTTATGTAAGTGAGGCTAATCCCCTCCCAACCCTGCATAGTAAATGAGACAGGATGACAGTGGCCTCATTTCATCCGTTCATCCCTGCATCTGCCGCCGCTACCTCTCCGAACCGCTCCGTCTCCACCTTAATCTATCCATTTGATCTCTGACAGCAGACTGGAGCTACGTCTTTAAACTCCGCACACCAGCAAATCCCAGCATGCTGACAATGAAGAGGGAAGTTTGGGACATGGCAGATGAGCCATTATATAATTCACGGTTTAATTGTGAAGATACTCCCAGAACAACTGCATCCCTTCCTCTTCCTTTACCTCGCATCAACGATAGCATCCGATTTTCGAAAGCTCTCTTATGTAACGCAAGCCAACCAGGACAGGGAGAAAGAAAACAAAAGAATCAGGGCATATTCCTCTTCAAAAAAAAAAAAAACCCGACAACTCACAACTATAAATATTCCAGATACTCTCTGGTATCAGATGCCAGACTCTTGTGTTGTAAAGATGGTGCAACAGTGACATGTCAGACATTATAATGCAGTACTTTGAATTTAGACTCAAAACAAAGGCCTGAAACTCCCCAAATCCCCTCTGCAGCTCCTCTCTTCTCAGTTCTAACCCAACTGTCTGACCTTTCCTCAACTCAGTCATCCAGACATCCTAATCTGTCGAAGTATGCTTTGTTCACAGGGGTCAGCATGACCAGTAGAGTGAACTTAATTAATGCTGGGAAGCATATAGCACATAAGCATGACCTGATTTTCTCATAAGGAAGCGCAAGTCTTTGCATAGCATATTAATGATTTCAGTTTAAAATCACTTCTTCTGTACTTTGTTATACCTGTTTCACAAAAGCATGCTAGGATGTCAACCTTCTACACTCCAGCTTCTGGGAGTTCATTGTGCTACATTTTTACTCACTGCGGGCTCATTTTCATTGCGATATAAAGTCCTGCACCTCTAAGATAACAGCACAACCATGACGAGAAGTAGAGAAAACTCAAAAAAGTCATTTGTGCATTAAAGTTTATAAAAAGAAAAAGTTGAATTTCTTGTTCATTTTACAATACTAGAAAAAAATGTTATGTTGTCTTCTATCCAATCTGTGTAAACACAGCCTGCAGTTCAGCCAAAAAAGTTCATTTTTGTCACATGGCTCTTGATGATTCATAGTTGCACCAATTAGTACAGAATCTTTTTTTTCACAGTTAGGCCAAATGTTTTTGGGAAATATTTAAACGAAATATGCACAATAAATTTATTTTATTGTAACAGCTTTAAACTTTAAGTTTAAGTTAAAACAATTCTTCACTGTAATTTTTCAGATTTTGTTAAAGATAACATGCTTTTGAAACCCACCAACAGGTTTCAGGGATCAGAAGGTTAATGTGCTACCATTAGCGTTTAGATCAAAGCAACCTAGAGCCTCACAAAGCCACAAGTGTTAAAAGGACCAGTGTGGAGGATTTGGGAGGAGATATTTTGTACTCGTACGAGCATTAGCATTAGCATTAGCACACCATGTTGTGCCACCTTGTTTCAATAAACCAAACACTTGCTCTAGACACGCTTTTTACACTGAAGTGAATCCCACCATTAGAAAGAAAGCAGTATTTGTTTAGTTGCAGTTTCTAACCTCACCACTAGGTACCACTAAACTTTACAAAGTGCACCTTTAAATAAAATGTGTTCCCTCTAAGTTGTGGTATTTTGTGGATGACTATCAGAGTTACTTCATAAAGGGTGTTTATTATGCCTTTAATAAAAGGTTAAGGATTTATCTACACTTTATTCATGAGTCTGAGCTACATAAATAAAAAGGATATTTGGGGTTTTAAGTGTATGAACTCACATTTTAGCAAAGGATCATTGTGTTTGACGTATGTTGTCTTTGAGAGCTCAACTGATACTGACAGTCTCATTGTGCCGGACTGTTATGGTGAGTCCAGTTCATCCACATTGCAGCCCTCACCTATAATCACTGGGACATTTGGTTTTATTCCCTCATTATCAGAATAGATACGTATAATAAAGGATTTACACATTTTAATATGGAGTAGTGACACTCTTTTTGAATTACAAGAAGCATATATTTAACATTTCTGTAGTTGCTTTCTTTCTGTAATTTCTTGTTAGGGAGTGGACTATTTAAACCAATATGGTACTAAAAACAACAGCCATCCTTCAGGTTTTACTTTCATTCATGGGTTGTAATCATTTTTTTTTGTTTTACATGATGAAACACTTTTCTTGAAGGCAGAATTTGTATGTCGGCTTCACGAATCACAATTTAATGTATCAGAAAGGCTAATTTCTGATATGTAGGGTATTTGTAAGCTGTTTTATTAGCATTTATTAAGTTTAACTCACAATTTAACCCTTTCTAAGTTTTGAGGCTGTTACTTTGAAAAGGTTAAACTTCACTGAGCTCTGCTGAGCGTTGATGTTAAACAGAGAACCGACCTCACCATGTAGGAAGGAGGTCCCTGGTACCAACAGGACCCTCTACCCCCCTCCACCTCTCCAATCCTACTGCTCAGACAGGACGCTCCACTAAACTTTGACCTACTTCTGTCTGCCGTCAGTCTGGGCCCTGAGAGGGGGCCAGGGGGGCATCGAGACCCCGAACACAGCGAGCTTCACGCTGATCCAGCCTGTTAATATTAATATGAATATCAAAGGCTTATTTGGACAATACCTCTTTTGAATGTCAACTCACAGAGGGAAGCTGAGGGAGGCTTGAGGACGCGTGCATGTGAAAGAAAGAAAGAAAGACTGGTCTTATTGTTTGATACAGTACATTAAAAATTCAGCCGGGCGCACACACACACACACACACACACACACACACACACGCACACACACTGTATATCTCATGCTGAGGACTTGGTTTCACTCTTCCGCTGATCAGCCACAAGACAAACCCCGTCCTTCTTCTTTTTTATCCGCACCGTGTCTCTCGTTTCCAAGAAATCTCATTTAGCAGATGGACACAATCCTCCATAACCAATTCTCTGCAGGATAATGCAGAGCAGACAAAGACGCCGCAGCACAAAAGGCAAACACCTCCAGGATTCGGCTCTCGTCAGTCTGAGCCCCGACTGAGCTCAAACCGGCCGACAGCATCCCTCCGTAAAAACTGCAACTAAGTTTAAAACCTGCCAAATGTTTCATAAGCGCAGGACAGCTTCCAGGCCAGCTGAGTACTGGCAATCCACTTGTGACGGGACAGCTTCACAAACTGAGGGATGAGGGCTGGCTCGGACCGGAGGGTGGAGGGAGTTATGTTACCAACATTTGGGATGGCGTCCCAGAGGTTCCCGGAAGAATTCTGGGAACAGAGGGGGCCCAACATGTGTGTATGAGAAGGAAAACGATGGAGGCATGAGGGGACATCTGTCACCAATTACACGGAGGCATCGATCCCAAGGTTACACCAGAAAGATGCAGTATGCACTGGGGTCATGATGTAAACACTTTTGTCATGGTTAATACATCCCAGCCCCCCATCTTCCTCTCATGTCCGCTTCCACGAGACAAGCCGACCATAGTTTACCCAGGCTAGCCAGCTGATGCAGGAAGGGGGTGGGGTGTTGCATGGTTCTGCAGAGGGGTCATCTGGCAGATGCATCCTCCGAGTTGGCTTCACTCCGCCAAGCAAACACACACACACAGAGGGGAAGAAGCTGGCCAAGAGGGTGGAGGAACTCTAATCTATAAATCAAACTCATGTCCAAACAACTGGATGTCAACAGATCTTTGCTTACGTTATTAGCTCAGAGGTGTCCCACTGTGACGTGCCCAAAAACTCGCTGATTCAATTCCACTGATGTAGTTGTTTGGCAAAAAAATAGTGCTGTGTTTGTCAAGACACAATCATATCTCCTCTGCAGCTACTGAAGAAACTGCAGCTCAACCACACCAGCAGGGCCTGATGAGCTTTTATACCGGATCAATGACTCATGTTTTGTTTCCCTCGCAGGCACAAATCAGCTTTCCAATAGAGGCAAATCAACCAGCAGCGTAATCAATGGCTTTCACAGTTGTAAGGAAGCAGGGCTTTGTTAGTCACACTAAAAGTTCTACTCTGACAGAGGACAGAGAGGACTGTAATTTAGAGATCTTCTCTATTTCAAGATTCCAAGTAAACTCTGGCTTCACATATTTGATAGTGTCACCGAGTCCATTGTGCACAGAAAAAGACAAATAAATGCACATAAAGCAGAACTAGAACTAGATTCCCACTGTTATTTAACATTCAAAAGAGAGCGCTCACATTTTTTAATCACCTTAAATCACCCAGAAAAGAGTCGCCAGTGTCAGTTGGAGCAAAGACTAACTGCCCCCTGCTCAGACACACTTTCTGTCCAGGATCACAACAACACTCCTTTCCAAACACCAATCAGAGTAAACCAAATTATAACAGCGTAGAAAAAAAAAATCCTGTCTGGAACACTGGAAAGAAGAAAGCAGATTAGAATGTTATCTAGCCCCAAAAAGAGATTAGAAATTGGCAGAATATCTCTCAACAGTCGGGGACAGAAAACAGAGATGGATCTGAACGAAGTGCAGGGCTCAGAGAGCACAAACTCACAAGAGAAGGAGGAAGACACAAACATTTACCAGAAAAGAAACAAAAACAAGCTGCTACAGTTGGACAAGTGAGGTTGAGACAGAGACATCCTTCTTACTATAATGTAAAATAATGAAATAAGGTGCATTAATATTTATCAAGTTACAAGAGTAATTTTTGATTCAGACAGAAAAGCAACAAAGTGTAAAAACAGAAAGAAATGTCAGAATTTCAACTTTCCAATGGTCCTCAAACTACACAACTGTGACATGCTGTTCCATCAGAAAACTTAACCAAGCTTAAACTTAAAGTCATGATATTACATCACTCTATTCTATGTGAATCCTGTACAGATTTACCAAAATAAAATGTTAGCTCCAACTAGATTTAGCTACTTCTAGCCGTGCTTTGCATCGAGATGAGGACCTTATATAAAACATGACAGGAGCAAAAAACAGCAAAATTGAATGGCTAGTTAATTTAACATATTTAAAATACAAATAAACGGACACGTAAACTTTATGCTGGAATTTGTATTGTTCTAAATTGTGTCTCCAAGATTTTCATTTGTACTACAAATCTGTAAAAATTGTTTCCTCATATAAATACTGATCGGTCTCCATGGTTACTAATAATTGGTGCATTGGCCCAGAAATCATCCTGTTAGTCGACCCCTCCAGCACACACATGCATCAACAAGCAGACACATAAATGCATATAACCACTGCGCATATTTAACTCAAATAAATGTACTTTAAAGCTGTATTATTGTTCATAATTCTGTTATTGTGTACTGTTTAAGTATTTGGACATGTTGTATTTCGATGCTTTGGCAACATTCCATCTTGGAAACTTTCATTCCAATAAAGCCCCTTTGAAGTAAATTGAATTGAAATCGGATTCTGCTCTGATTTCCAGCGAAGAGAGGGACATCTTCTGACACAACAACCCAGAGACGCCAGAATTGGCTTTTTTACTACCAATAAAAACATCTAATTGTCGCAGCTGCAGGTCATCACCTCCCACATTCCCAAAATCACTCGTCTGCCAGCAGGCAATGAGTCTCAATTCTGGACCTAATACTCGTGTCATCCATCAACCTTGTGTTTTGTGTGTATCTTTGTGTGTGTGTGGTCTGCTGTTTCAGCACTGGCCATTTCGGTCCTCATACATCAAACTCCTGACAGCATTGAAGTGATGCTTTGTGACATATGAGGCCACTTTACCTTCTCTTCAGAAAGAGAAAGGCAGGAACGCAGCAGTGTGCTCAGACAGATGAAAACTGTTGCCTTGTATGATGATGGCAGGCATACCTTCCAAAGTAACCGAGAACATTTACTCAAGTACTGTGCATAAAGACAGTTTTGAAGTATTTTTATTTAAATTTCATGCAACTTTATACTTCTACTCCACTACATTTCAGAGGGAAAATAAATACTTTCTACTCTACTACATTTATCTGTCAGCTTAAGTTGCATTTAAGATGAAGATTTTACAAAATGGATACTATAGCAAGCTTTTAAATATGTCATATAGTTGGAAACTGAATCTGCGGTTACCAACCTTTTTGGCTCCTGTGTAGTCAAAATCACATTTCAGATCTCTATGAGTTCTTGACCATGATTTTTGTCCTCTAGACTTCTCACATGGTTTCATTTCAATAAATATTCAAATGATCCAATCTCCCAACAAAATCAAATATCAAGTACAAAAACCTGAATCTTTTTTTCTCATTTCCTCTCACATGAATCATCCACCACCCCTCAGACTTCTCTCCTCTCCCTGTATATAACACTGTGTATAAAATACTCCAAACTCCCACAGATATGACAGTAACCTGCTCCAGACACAGTGATGATGTAATTATGTCATATATAATAATATATCAGTTAGAGGGACCAAATCAGGACCCTTACTTGTCATGGAGTATGTATACATTGCTATATTGGTACTTATACTTGAGTAAAGGATCTGAATACTTCTTCCATTGCTAACATTGAGTTAGCCAGATATCTGTTTTTCCGTCCATGGATTGTATGAAGAAGTTCACTGCTCTTCTTCCTGTGGTTTCTGCTTTTCCTGAACAGGTTTTCAGTGTATATGGAGCAGGCGTGGTTTTGATGTCAAACAGGTTAAAGAACTCCGTCTTAGCCAGAGACCTATTACTTTGTTCGTCGATCACTGAATACATGTTAATTGCTCTGTCTTTGTGACCTTCTGGATAGGCTTTCACTAAACAGATCTTAGAACAAGAACGTGGGCTGTTACTTTGACCACATACGTCTGTGCACTTGGAGGTGACAGGAGGACAGTTCTCTGTTTGCTCCTCACCTTTGTTTTGTTTGTCACTTTCTGATGTGGTACCCTTGGGGACATGAGCTGGACCTGGATGAAGTGCTGATACGTGCTTGGGACTGTTGCACTCAATACATTTAACTGCCACAGTACAATCTTTTGCAATATGCTGAACTGAACCACAACACCTGTAGCAAATGCGATGCTCTCTGAGAAAGGCTTGTCGTTCCTCGATAGGTTTGTCTCTAAACATACATTTTCTGAGCGGATGTGGCTTTTTGCGCACTGTCGATCCGGTTCCTCTATTCTCCTTTGCTCAGGACCACTTTGAGTTTCATCTGCAGCATCTGTTTTGTGTACTGACACAGTGGCTTTGCGATTGTATGGTGTGGATTTTTCTGTGCATGTAGAAGCTTGACAATTACAGCTGGATGTAGCGAAGCTTGGATTGTTTCTCATTTTAGCTTGTTGTTGCACAAACTGCACAAAAACTGGAAAAGGCAGAAATGACACACTATGAGTTTCTTTGTATTGTGTCTCCACAGTTGTCCACCTTTCCTGTAGGTTGAAGGGCAGTTTCTCTACTATTGGTCTCACCCCTCGAGCTGTGTCCAGATACGCAAGACCTGGTAGTGCACCATCTGTTTTGGCACACTTTAATTCTAAAAGGAGGTCACCAAGTTCTCTTAACCTATGATTGTCTTTGTGCGATAGTCTTGGAAAGTCCTCTATCTTTTTTAAGAGTGCGTCCTCAATGGCCTCTGAGGAGCCATAACACTCTTCAAGGTGCTGCCAGACCATCTTCACACCTGCAGAAGGATTGAGGGTGTGTACTGCATGCATCCTTTTGGCGTGCTCTGAAGATTTTGGCCCTAACCACTTTGTGAGCAGGTCTAGTTCTTCTCCAGCTGACAGATTTAAGTCTTTAGTTGCACTAACAAATGAGGCTTTCCATGCCCAGTAGTTCTCAGGTTTGTCAGTGAAACGCAGTAAGCCAGCACTGACTAGTTCTTTGCAGATGAGATACCTTGCAAATTCTTGTGCTCCATTTGTGTCAGTCAAGTTGTTGCTTGTAGGTTGAAAGATGTGAGCTAGGGGGTTCAACAGATGGGTGTATGTACCATCAGGTAGCTGTTGTTCTTGTTTTATGTCTGGTTTCATTGGAGCAGGAACATACTGGGTTGCAGTTGTCAGCTGGTTAGCTGACTGACTGTTTCTCATTTCAGTCAGCTGTTGTGGTCTGTCTGAAGCTTCAGATAAGAGTAACTCACACTGGTGTGCTGTACTGTATCAAGAGGCTCAGCTTCAGTAAGGGGTCCTCTACTTCTTCACAGGCAGCAACCTCTGCTTCGGCTGCAGCCACTGCTTTTTGAGCTTTCAGAATATGGAGGCTGGCATCTAACTCGGCCCTTTGCTTTGTTATGCTAGCCTCTTTTTCAGCAAATGCTAGTTGAGCCTTGGCTGCTTGAGCTCTGGCGTAGGCCTTACCGGCTGAAGACCCTGATGATGATGCATGGGACCGTCTACTGGTAGCCCTGGACCCGGCATCTAGTGGTGGTGGAGGTTGCTCTATGTCCGACGGTTGTCCTGTAGCACTTAGCTGGTGCAACGGTCGTCCTGTAGCACTTAGCTGGTGCAACGGTCGTCCTGTAGCACCTAGCTGCTCCCACGGTCGTCCTGTAGCACCTAGCTACTCCTATGGTCGTCCTGTAGCACCTAGCTGGTGCAACGGTCATCCTGTAGCACCTAGCTGGTGCAACGGTCATCCTGTAACACCTAGCTGGTGCAACGGTCATCCTGTAGCACCTAGCTGGTGCAACGGTCGTCCTGTAGCACCTAGCTGCTCCCACGGTCGTCCTGTGCCACCTAGCTGCTCCCACGGTCGTCCTGTAGCACTTAGCTGGTGCAACGGTCGTCCTGTAGCACCTAGCTGCTCCCACGGTCGTCCTGTAGCACCTAGCTGGTGCAACGGTCGTCCTGTACCACCTAGCTGCTCCCACGGTCGGCCTGTAGCACCTAGCTGGTGCAACGGTCGTTCTGTAGCACCTAGCTGCTCCCACGGTCGTCCTGTAGCACTCAGCTGGTGCAACGGTCGTCCTGTAGCACCTAGCCGGTGCAACGGTCGTCCTGTAGCACCTAGCTGCTCCCACGGTCGTCCTGTAGCACCTAGCTGCTCCCACGGTCGTCCTGTAGCACCTAGCTGGTGCAACGGTCGTCCTGTAGCACCTAGCTGCTCCCACGGTCGTCCTGTAGCACTTAGCTGGTGCAACGGTCGTCCTGTAGCACCTAGCTGGTGCAACGGTCGTCCTGTACCACCTAGCTGCTCCCACGGTCGGCCTGTAGCACCTAGCTGGTGCAACGGTCGTCCTGTAGCACCTAGCTGCTCCCACGGTCGTCCTGTAGCACTCAGCTGGTGCAACGGTCGTCCTGTAGCACCTAGCTGGTGCAACGGTCGTCCTGTAGCACCTAGCTGGTGCAACGGTCGTCCTGTAGCACCTAGCTGGTGCAACGGTCGTCCTGTAGCACCTAGCTGGTGCAACGGTCGTCCTGTAGCACCTAGCTGGTGCAACGGTCGTCCTGTAGCACTCAGCTGGTGCAACGGTCGTCCTGTAGCACCTAGCTGGTGCAACGGTCGTCCTGTAGCACCTAGCTGGTGCAACGGTCGTCCTGTAGCACCTAGCTGGTGCAACGGTCATCCTGTAGCACCTAGCTGCTCCCATGGTCGTCCTGTAGCACCTAGCTGGTGCAACGGTCATCCTGTAGCACCTAGCTGGTGCAACGGTCGTCCTGTAGCACCTAGCTGCTCCCACGGTCGTCCTGTGCCACCTAGCTGCTCCCACGGTCGTCCTGTAGCACTTAGCTGGTGCAACGGTCGTCCTGTAGCACCTAGCTGCTCCCACGGTCGTCCTGTAGCACCTAGCTGGTGCAACGGTCGTCCTGTACCACCTAGCTGCTCCCACGGTCGGCCTGTAGCACCTAGCTGGTGCAACGGTCGTCCTGTAGCACCTAGCTGCTCCCACGGTCGTCCTGTAGCACTCAGCTGGTGCAACGGTCGTCCTGTAGCACCTAGCCGGTGCAACGGTCGTCCTGTAGCACCTAGCTGCTCCCACGGTCGTCCTGTAGCACCTAGCTGCTCCCACGGTCGTCCTGTAGCACCTAGCTGGTGCAACGGTCGTCCTGTAGCACCTAGCTGCTCCCACGGTCGTCCTGTAGCACTTAGCTGGTGCAACGGTCGTCCTGTAGCACCTAGCTGGTGCAACGGTCGTCCTGTACCACCTAGCTGCTCCCACGGTCGTCCTGTAGCACCTAGCTGGTGCAACGGTCGTCCTGTAGCACCTAGCTGCTCCCACGGTCGTCCTGTAGCACTCAGCTGGTGCAACGGTCGTCCTGTAGCACCTAGCTGGTGCAACGGTCGTCCTGTAGCACCTAGCTGGTGCAACGGTCGTCCTGTAGCACCTAGCTGGTGCAACGGTCGTCCTGTAGCACCTAGCCGGTGCAACAGTCGTCCTGTAGCACCTAGCTGCTCCCACGGTCGTCCTGTAGCACTTAGCTGGTGCAACGGTCGTCCTGTACCACCTAGCTGCTGCCACGGTCGTCCTGTAGCACCTAGCTGCTCCCACGGTCGTCCTGTAGCACCTAGCTGGTGCAACGGTCGTCCTGTAGCACTCAGCTGGTGCAACGGTCGTCCTGTAGCACCTAGCTGGTGCAACGGTCATCCTGTAGCACCTAGCTGGTGCAACGGTCGTCCTGTAGCACCTAGCTGGTGCAACGGTCATCCTGTAGCACCTAGCTGGTGCAACGGTCGTCCTGTAGCACCTAGCTGCTCCCACGGTCGTCCTGTAGCACCTAGCTGGTGCAACGGTCGTCCTGTAGCACTCAGCTGGTGCAACGGTCGTCCTGTAGCACCTAGCTGGTGCAACGGTCGTCCTGTAGCACCTAGCTGGTGCAACGGTCGTCCTGTAGCACCTAGCTGGTGCAACGGTCGTCCTGTAGCACTCAGCTGGTGCAACGGTCGTCCTGTAGCACCTAGCTGGTGCAACGGTCATCCTGTAGCACCTAGCTGGTGCAACGGTCGTCCTGTAGCACCTAGCTGGTGCAACGGTCATCCTGTAGCACCTAGCTGGTGCAACGGTCGTCCTGTAGCACCTAGCTGCTCCCACGGTCGTCCTGTAGCACCTAGCTGCTCCCACGGTCGTCCTGTACCACCTAGCAGGTGCAACGGTCGTCCTGTAGCACCTAGCTGGTGCAACGGTCGGCCTGTACCACCTAGCTGGTGCAACGGTCGTCCTGTACCACCTAGCTGGTGCAACGGTCGGCCTGAACAATGCTCTGCATCTGCTTCATTTTGCAGCTCATAGTTTCTCAAATAGTCTCTTCCTGAACGTAAACTCATGTTTGCTCAGTGTTGCTTGAACCCGCTGAGAGGACGTCTTCTACTTCAGACGTCTTTACTCGTCTTTTTTCTTTCGTTTGTTTACTGTGCTGTCCTCATAACACGTAACTGTTCTGCAAGACAGCCGGTGAACCGTCAAAAGATACTCCACACACAAGACTTTCTTTTCTTGGGTTAATGAAGGCATCTTTTGAACTTGTGGTAACTGTAACATACAAATACATATGAAATCAACATCTCTGTGGTATGCTTATACAACAGCTAACTGATACACGTCGCTAACATCGGTAGCTGACAATGAAAACACGACCTTTTAACTGTTATGAAATTATTAATGCCTTCAAAGGCATGACAACATGCATAATAACAAGACTCCAAACTGCAACTTCAGCAGCTAAGAGAAGCAAAATCTCTGGACATTATGATCACAAACGTGAGTGTTGAGCAAAGACACTTTGTTTGGCCTACTAATGGATGTTTGGAGCACTTGGCGGACTTCAACACTCCTGGTTCTAATGTGATCTGTGCCAGAGCGCGGCCCACTAATGTCCATTATATCCAGACTTGCTCCACTCGGCATTGATTCCGTCTCTTCTTACAGACCGTGAGGGCTTTCAGAGCCCATCTCTGCGTGCCATCTTAGTTATCAGATTGCAACGGCAACTTAATTGAACTGCAATTTACTTGTGCAAAAAAAAAAAACCACATACTGAGCTTCCTTTCACAGTGGAATAGGTTCTGCAGGCACATGATAATACTAAGGCAGTGTGTAGGTTCATGGGGCATCTTATGGCTGCTTTTAGGTGTTTTTTCAGCAAAAATCAAAGGAGGTAATGACAGGCTGAGGCTGGAGGCTGCTTGGCGATGACAGACCAACAGCAGGAGTCGTCCATCCCAGTCTGTGCAGCCACAGATAAATAGACAGTGCAGATGTGTAAGTCAGCGCCTGTAGCATCTCAAACTTAAAGGGGTCAAAAGTCAGTCTCAGTCTGTGGAAACACTTGTCTCCTGTGCCACTGGAGTTTTCCAAAGTCCAAAACAAAAGCAAGGGTCATGTGATCGAGGTTATCTAGGACTGGGCTGAAGATTTCTTCATTGTTTATCAGGCAGAAATGGTCTAATTAGGAGTGAATGAGTTGCAAAGGAGGGAGGAGGAGGCAACTTAAGGGTGTAGTATTCCAGAGACAATATGTCAGTGCATCTCTGCAGCTTCCATTCTGACCTTCTTTTTTTACAAACAACTCCTGCAGCTTTATACAAGTGTAATAGTAAATCACTGCAGTACCTGGTTAACGTCCTCCTGCAGACCTGACCCTACCTCCTGGGGCTTGATGGATACGCTGCCTGCACATATTCATGGCTTGACAAATGTTTGGAGTGTTGCAGTCAGAGGAGCCAATTGTGACTCCACTTTATACACAGAATAAGCCCCCTGGTTACACACTTCTTTCTTTCCTTCCTTTCTTCCCTCTTTCTTTTTCAATTCAAGACAAAGGTCGCTACATTTGAGATTGAATCAGAAGAATACACCTAATAATTAAACAATTTATGGCATATATTGCAATCACTCACCTATTGAAACACGTTTTACAGTCTGCGTAGTGTTAAAAGTCTGAATAACCCAGACTGAAAATGGCAGAGTGTGTAAATGGCAGGATGTAAGAATTTTTGCTGTTTTGTCAGGCATGTAGAGTCAGAAATTTCAAATAAGCCCTTAGGCGATTGGTATTATGGCTTCAAATGATTAAAAAATTGCTTCAAATCAAGAATTCAATCAAAAGAATTTACAGCACAGTGATGGCAAACTGGGATTTCTCTCTCCATTGTTTACCCAAAACAGTCGCCACATGTTTTTCTGATTCAGTGTCACTTGTTGATGGGAGTTTTGTTCACCAATTACAGCATTTCTCCACACACTGCAATCATTCGACCAAATCAATAACTCAAAAGTACACAAAATCGAATCAAACTTGTTAACTGTGGAAAGACCTTCAGAAGTCCTTAAATATTTAATGAGAAAATGAAATGATATTACAGATTTGCTGCAGTTGGGCCTCTGAGAAGGTTCTTAAATCTGTTGTTTCATTTCAGAACAGTGAAGTGCTCAGTACTCTGGAAAAGAAAAAAAGCGCAGTTCTTGTTATGGGAGACATCAATGACATGAGAACTAACTCAAAAGAAGACGTATGATACAGAAAAACAACCCACACTGCCATTTAACACGGAGTAAAACCAGCCGATAATAAAAATCTCATTAAAAATTGATGTGATTTATTAACCAATTTCTCTGAACTTCATACAGCAATGAGAAACATGTCAGTATGAAGCCTAGACAGCACACAGCGTCTATCTGTTTATGGCAACAGTTTGTCTCTGCTTTCACAGTGCAGACATTATTCTAACATGAGGAAATTCTAAATGCTAAACTCTGAAAGCAATCTTCACGACAGAGATGATTAATCAGTGTTTTCTGCAAGATGAATAGTCCATGCTGCTCTATTTATTTCTGGCCACAGTGAAATCTCTGGAATGCAAGTCGATGAAATGCATTTACAAATTAACAACATAAGAATGACTCATGTAAAAAAAATAACACTCGAGATCCTTTTTCACTGTCAGCCTTGAGAGTCTGCGGACTTATTGTTTGCCCACTCTGACCTGACAGATCCGCGACAAGCAGACAGCTTCAAACTGCACTTGAAAGCGTTGGTGCAAATAATTAACCTGATGATTAATAGCTTAAGAAGTGACTTTGGAAGTGAAAACTGCATGAACGGACTGTATACGCAAAGCCATTAGTGATGTTGCTAAAGCCCACACCGGACCTTTGAAAGCAGAAAAAAAAAGGTCACTGAAAGCCCAGGCAGCTACTAATTACAGTCCCACATACAAGGGCAGCTTTTGTGTTTGTGTGTTTGTGCATCTGTGTGAGTGTGTGTGTGTTGGTCTGACTGACAGCTTGTCTCTCCCCTGCCGCGCTCTCGCTCTTGTCCTGTTTTAATGGGCTGACAGCAAGAAACTCTGACGGAAATCTCAGCGACGCGCCCGCTGTTAGACACATCGCAGCTGACGGGAATCTGAATCCTAGAAGCAACATTACTCCCACGAACCGTATCTAGAATTTGTGTTTAAAAACGACACACTGAACTACAGCTTAACATCAAAAAGACTTGACACTCTGACATGTAAAACCAAGAATCTGTTGAGCCCCATTCCCTAATTCCATGCTTCCACGCACGAGACTTTTCACATAAAACCTCACTGAAAGTTTCTCCCAAACGTCACTGGAGTCCTGTTTAATAAAAAAGAGGTATGCAGTGGTATGAGAAGTTCTGTTGTGTGAGGCTTTTGGGGTTTGCGTTACATCATGATGGATGACAATGAATTAAATATGCTGACATGCTGCTTTTATCATTTCAACCCCCACACGGCTGCAGATGCATTTAGCTAACTGATCAGCACAGGTGTGGATCCGGCTGCTCTCTTTCTTTCTATCAGTTTAACGCAATGGAGGATTTTTCCTTCGCTTGTTACGTAAGAGCGCTTCTGCGTGCACAGATGTGGCCCTGCGTGCACATGTATGTTCCGCTGAGATTATCTAATGAGCAAATTAAGCTGGAAAACATTTTGGACAGTAGGCGTGTCTGGAATGTTTCAGCTGTAGTTGTTGCTTGTTAACCCTCCTGTTGTCCTCATTTATGGGCACTAAAAAATATTGTTTCCTTGTCTGAAAAAAATCCAAAAGTTCAGCAAAAAAATTCCCCCAATTTTTGAAAATTTGCTAAACGTTCGGGAAGAAAATTCCAATAATTCCTTAAAATTCCCTTGAAAGTTTTATTTTTAAAAAAATCCCCCAAATTTGGCAAGAAAATTCTTGCAAATATTTTCAAAAAATGGGTAAAAATCTTCCCCAAAAAATCCTAAAAATTATCTAAAGTGATTCCATATTTATCAGTAAAACTTCTAATATTTCTTTAAGAGCATTCACAAAAAATCAACCAAAATCCAACGAATTTCGCAGGATTTTGGTAGATTTTTTTGTGAATGTTCTTAAAGAAATATTTTTAACATTTCTTTTTTTTCCACCGAAAAATGTTCAAAAAAATCCCCAAAAATGTTGACAATGTGGACATCAGAAGTTACACTGTGAAAATATTTTTTTCCCGCATTTTCAAACTGTAAAACTGCTCAGTCTGACCTGCAGGACAACACGACGGTTAACTCTTGAACAATGATGGCAGAAGCAGAAAGATTTTCCTAATTGTGTTAAAAAGAGAGAGGAAAAAATGGACTGTTGTGGGTTGACTTGCAGCCAGAAACACACTGACCACGACTTTGTTCATGTTCTCGCTCTGCTGCCTCACATGTCGGCCCCCCTCTGGGATTTTCGTCCTGTGAGGGAGCCATGTGATAAAAACCATCCTTCAGCATCACGTCCTCCTCCTCTCCTCTCCCTCCCTCCGCCCGAGCTGTGCCGTGTTGACGGGGCAGCATGATTTAGGGTCTCCCGGCGAGGTGGCGTGATGCTGGAGCACTGAGTTAACATCACAGAGCCGCAACGCTTTCACTCTGTGCTGGAGAGGACGGAGCGTGATGCGGAGCATTCGCCAGCTCACATTTTTAAGCATTCGTGTGCGGTTGTCCTAATGTTTGCATTCAGCCAAAGTCTTCTAGCTGTGACAACATGACATCCAAAGCCATCGATCATCTGCGGGGAGGGAGTTCACCACAGATGAGAAAGAGATGGAGAGAATCTCAGGCACGCTGCTCCTTCAGTGTTTAGATCTGCTCTCGTGGGGGGGATTATTTATGGTCCCAATCAGATCCGGGGTGTTTCCAATTCAACTCAGAGCCAATCCATAAATTAAAGGAGGCCTTGGAGGCCTAAAACAAATGGCCCCGAGGTCTTTTACTCACTCTCTCCCTCTGTTAGACTGACCTTTCCTTTTCATCATATTCTCTTCATCCTCTCCCCATCCGCTTCCTTGTGTCTCTGACGTACAAACAAAAAACAGCTGCGGATATCGAGACAGAGGGGGGGGGAACTGTCACAACAAGAAAAGTGGTTTGCAGTGGTGCCAGTTGTAAAGGGGCAGCCCTCGTTCACTGAAACAGCTGGATGGAGATAACAGAGCAGCGCTTATTCTGGACATTCTCATAGGAATTACACTCTTCAAACACACACTACATACCAGCTCTAGAGGAACAAGAAGTAAATTCAGAGTGGAAAAAAAAGAGGCAAATGTTGGAAAAAGTGGGGGGAAAAAGCAACCTTTTGAGTGGATCAAGTACAGATTACACTCAAATACTTTAGTCACTCAGACAAATCAAACTATCAATACCCAGTTAAACATGCCTTTGGACTAAACAACTGCAATCTAAACACACATTTTGGCACAAATCTCCACTAATATTAATGATATTCTGCAGAAAATTACAGGAAATAAGTTACCCCCATTCTTGACTAAAACCAGTTTCATGACAAAGCCAGTAAGTCCACTGTTCAAACACACAACATGCACTTAATCACTGTTGCACGCTGCGGGATCCACTCACCTCAAACAAGCTGTTCTTTCCAAACACTCCGTCCGCCAGTATCTCCTCCAACAGTCTGGTGCGTCTTTGTGCTCAGATGCAACTTTTCTAAAACATAAACACGTCAAAAAAAAAACATAAAAGAAAAAAAATGTGGATTCCTCTTTTCTTTCTGTAGTTCTGCTTGTTTTCCCTCCTTGAAGCCGTCCAGACCTCAGCAGCTCTGTGGATCTGCTGCTGATCTGCTGCTGCTGCTGCTCGGACTCGGTGCGTTTGCTGCTGTCACCGGCAGAGCCCGGTCTGCTCTCTGAGAGGCGGATCACTCTGCTGCTCCGGCGGGGCTCCGCTTCTGATCCAGCACGGAGAAGGTTTAGGTCCGCGGAAGGAAGGGCAGGGGCTCCGCCAGGGGGGGCTGCGACCACCGATGAGGTCATTTCTGAGCCTGAAGACTTTGTGTTTGTAAAGACAAAGGAGGGTGCATGTTGGGTCACATGTCGTATTCATGCGGTTTATTTGGCTGAAATGCTGATATAGTTCTTAATTTTAAATACAGAGCTACTATCTCTCTGTTAACATTGAGTTTTGTGATGTTTTGTGCACAAAATAGTAAAACAAAATTAAATAAAATTGAAACTACAACAGAAGATAAACAGCACTTTTTAAAATTCATTTTTCACACATATTTGATATATTTTTACATGTATTAGTTTCTTATTAGAACGACTGTTTAAACTCCAGTTCTTATTTTGTGTAGTTACAGCAGCTGTTTTTATTTTTCAGAATTTCAAAAGTTACTATTCCTTGACAAACTTTTATGTCTATGTTATGTCTTCTTTTCAAAATAAAATATGTGCCTTTTAACGTCTTGTGTTATTAGGGAGTTTGTAAAAGTTAGTGAGCACAGACAACAAAAGAAGTCCAACTTTACAGTCCTCTCAAGATTATTCCTCCTGTATTTTAACTTTAGAAAATGGAAATATAAAGGTGTGTAAACAATGACTTGTGAATTCCAACTTGTAAGTATGTCATTTTTTAAAAATCAGTTAAAACGAAACAAATAAACTAGACTAAATGTCACACTAAACAACTAATCTGCTTTCTGATGTTTCGTTTTAAGAGGGTTTAACCTCTTAAGACCCGAGCTTTGGTTGGACTTGCATTTTAGATTTCTTCTAGTCATCTGGGATAAGGAGTAACCAGTAAATATATTAATCTGATAATTTCTAATATCTGCTTATTATATTTAATTATATTTACATTGTCACTATTTTTGTTGTTATTTTTAATATTATAGTTATTATAGTTATTTTATTATTAGCATTATTATGAACAATACACTCTTTTAAAAAAAAAGATGTCCACTTGTGTGGATGCCAGGCCCTAGGAGGTTAAAACCCTGAGGACCTACATGATAACTTTTTAAAAAATCTTGTACAGTGCTTCTATTTATTTTTTCTTTGCTGCGATTGCTCTTTGGATCTCGTCTCATCATCTCAGGTGGAGCCACACTCTTAGATTATCATGTGATCCTCCACACATCAAAGGGAGTTCAGATCTTACTGGTCCTTTCATCTGAAAGGCATTTACATTTCGTGCATTTTGTTCCTGTATGTACCTGGAGTCCGTTGGCAGTCCAAACATATGCAAACTTAAAAATTAAAGCATGCATTGTCCATAAGAGCAAAAGCATGAGTGTCTGACTTTTGCATAAAACACAAAATATCATTCAAATGTTTTCAAAAATCTTGCTGCATACCGTCTAAAACTTGCAGCTGCTTACAGGTGAGCTCCTGCTTTGAACTCTCAGGTGGAGAAGTTCCGCCCATTTCCTCCTGTCGCCTCACACACCCTGGAAACACAATCTGTTTCTTCTCTTCTCACCACAATGGACTGCCACCTGCCTGATTCATCCATGAAAGAGGAGCTGCAGAAACGCCTGAATGACCTAATTTGTTAGAAGAATGCAAGGATTGATGTCCGCGAGGTCTTCAGCCTGAAAAAAGAAAAAAAAAAAGGGGCAAAAGAAAGCTAAAAATAAAAGATAATTTAATGTTTTCCAACTTCCATAATGTCTTGGAATAATTTATTTCATAATCTCTCCATTAGCTGCTTTATCCTGCAAAAGGTCATGGGGAGCTGGAGCCTGTTCCAGCTGACATTGGGGGAAAAGATTAGTCCAGCACATAACAGGGCTTTTATTTAATAAGAAGAATTTAATTTCTATTACCATTTTTTAAAAAATGGCTCTAAACAGTTATGCAACAACCATGAACTGCCTTCATTTACTGTGATCTCTCCTCTGTTGATTTACTTATAAAGTTATAAAATGCCCCTAATATACTTGTGGTTCAAGATAAATGTTTCGTCAGGTTCCCACTGATTACTTAAGCTCCTTTTAAGAATATTTTATGACTCAGCGTGACATTAAAGAGCTCATTAAGGTGGATACTTCTGCAGGGCAACATTATAATTTTCATGTGACTTCACCAGTCGTCTACAACATTATGACCAAAGTAAACTAAAAAGGAGCACAGAAATCTGCCTTTAAAGACCTTTATTTGATGGTGTTTTATTGCGCTGCAGCCTCCACAGAATATGCCTGTGTCTGATGTTCTCCTGCCCGAGGAGAAGGATATTCTGGAGCCCTGTCACTGCTGAACTCCAACTGACCTCTTCTCCTCTGCGTACAACATACCAATTTATTCCCTGCACCAATGCCAAGTACGTAACCCCCACCTTTCCTCCGCCTCTGCCCTGACTCTCCTCTTGCTCATCTCTCTCTCTTCAGATTGTCAGCCACCTCTGCTCTCTAATCCGACTCCCTCCAGCGACCTCCCCACCTCATCTCCTGTTGTAGCCACCGCCACATGTGAACTCTGTCTCTTCCCTCTGCCACCTCCATTCACCACCACGGCCCTTCTTTCCTCAATCCCTTTCTCCTTTAAATCATCTCCATGGTTCATTTCAACTCCAGGCTTGGGCAGCCTGCAATGCTAATATGATTTCCAGCTGAAATGAAACGTGCAAATGTGCTGCAGCCTCTCCTTATCCCCAGTGGGTTCCCATTTGAGTCCACTTCATGAGAGCAGAGTGGGTGGAGATTTTTATTCAGGCCTATGTATTTTTTATTGATTCGAACTGCAGAAGATTAAAGCAGAACATTTTCTGGGTTTGATGTTTGTGGGTAGAGCATCACTTATTTTTCCAGCATCACTAAAGCCCCGCTGGTTTATTGTCTTGTTACACAATATGCGAAGAATGTGTGTGTTGTCGCAATGTGAGCGCAGATCTCTGTGTGCTCAAGAGTGGGTTCTAAAAAAAAAAAAAAAAAAAGTCCTTGCCCTCGGCAGCCGGTGAGATTTGTGCAAGACAAGGCTGTTTATTTCATAATCACCGGGAGGAGGATGCTGCTTGTGCAACAAAAGAAAACGCCTGCTCAGGGTATTTTTCTCATATTTCTGTTAAAATATGTTTCACAATGTGAACAGTGAGACTGTAAGGATGATGGTCAGTCATTTGACAGAAATGTTTCAATGGTTGCTGGACGGGTTGTGAAGAAACTTTGTTCAGACACTAATGTTCCTCAGAGGACTACTGCTCATCCTCATTCTACTTTTCTGAGCACCGCCTTGTGGTTTAGCAACATTTAGTTTTGACAATGAGTCCGTGGATTGCAATGAAATGCCATACTTACGAAGGTTTTCAACCTCAACAGAAAACATGACGCAAAAGAAGGAGAATTCTCTTGTGTTATTTGTTCAACTAAGTCTTCTTTAGCTTTAACGCATTTGGTTCACTGATGTTTAAACTTGGCTGTGCCTTCTAGAAGAACATCACATCTTGAGTTTACAGATGCTCCTCAACAGCATGTATGACGTCATCATCACTCTGAAAATGGTGACCACACAATTTCAGTGTGGGAAACAGAAGTTAGACGATGCAGGTCGGCTGGTGCGTGCAACATTTTAAAGCCACATTTGAGTGTTTCTGCTACCTGTGCTGTGTAGATGGGTGCATTGTCCTAGAGCAACAGCAGCCAGATCAAAGCTTTCCTCTTCTTTTTCTTTGATTGCTTCAAATGTCTGAGTTTTTGTGGACAATGAAGTAAGGTTTTACTGTATACAGGCATGCCCCAAAATGGGAACTTTTTGAAGTACCCTCATATAGCCTCAGTGTCCAGAAGATAAATCCTGAAACTTTTGGTGATCTACTCACTTTTCTTTTAGTGCTAGCATCAGATTTAGTTTATGAATAATTACCCACAAATGGAATTTCATTGTCAGCAGTCTCAGCTCAACTTTGTGCCTCATACTAACTAGCATGACTCAACAGTATGCAGATATAACCCTGCCATTGGCTGTGTACTTGCCTACATGTTGCCATTTTAAAAATCCTCTTTACTATAGGAAACAACAACAACAATCTCCGACCGGCAAACTATCTAGCTGACTTACCTAAGACCTGTCAGCTTTTTCCCCCTGTAAATCAACCATTTAAATGACATTGTGTGTAAGTTTTCCCCTGTCATTGTTTTGAGGGGACACCACTGCTGCAACCTGGGCTTCACTCTGCTGATTGTCATAGGTTTAAAGAAACACAAACAAACTGCAGTGTTTCTTTTTCCCTCTATAGTAGAATGATAATAACGTGCAGCCAGACTCTTCTGTGCTACAGAATGGTCCAGCTATGGCAGACTAGTTTCATGCTAAGAAATATTGTCATCACACAAACCCAAAACATTAACTATGATTAACATTGCACCTGCTTAACATTAGCAAGTTACTATTGTCACTGTCATGCAATTTCCTCAAAGCTGTAGACATGATTGCAGACTCTTTAGTCTTATTAAGAGTAGCTGTGTGTTCATGCAGATGTTAAAATCTTTGAAGTACTGATTAAACAGCTCCTAATAAAGCTTTGCATCAATATGATGTAACAGACTTTTACTGGCGTCAGACAGACTTCAGCTGTGTTTGCTTCTCCTTGTTAGCAGCTACAGTCGGCTACAGTGTACTAGTGTGTGTGCTACAGCTGTGTTAGTTGAGCACACATATGCCTCCAGCAGCACCTCTGACACTGTGGGAACAGGCACAGGGTTCCCAGAGGGGGGACTCTGAAAAACAATTCAACTGACACAGTGTACGCATGGTTTGGTGTAACAGCTTCATAAAACAAGATGAAACAGATTATTGGAGAATTCCTCACAGTCATGCCTCAGCAGAAATAATACACTGCAAGCCTTTGTTTCCAATCCGCCTTGGTGTGTCTGTGGATGTCTGCGTGAAGGACCGAAAGCCTGGATCATATGACTCACACATGCTCTGTTCCTTCAGGGTCTTCATCCAACGCCAGACACCTGACCAAAGCTCGACCCTCAGCCCCGGCGTGATTCAGAAACGTCAAAGAGCTTCCAGCCACGCTTCTAAAATTATCCACATGAACCTGACCACATTCCTCTACTGCATTTCTTGTTTTCTTCAGTTTCAACATAAAGCACCGTTTACTCGTCCAACCTTTGTGTTTAATGACTCATGAATCGTTCATGCCTCATTTGTCAAGTGGATGAATTTTAGCTGTTCAATAAACAATGAAGCTCGAAGAATCTGCCAAAAAAAAGGAGAAAAACAACAACGTGGGATTTTGAATAATGTCATTATCTTTGTTGTGGCCCTTTAAAAATTCATCAAGCACTGTGACATCTCTGTCATGTCCCCAATTAGAGTCCTCCTGCATGGGCGGCCCTCTGCGGAGGTTTATTTACATATTTCTATAATGGTCAAATCAGGAGAGTGCAGCGTAGCATGAAACACTTTATTCCCTCAGATTCCAGCTCTGGTCTGCGCTCGCGAGCCCATCCAATATTGAATTCTTTGTCTATGAGTAGAATCAGTGTGGTTGGGAGGCAGAGAACTGGGGCAGAAAACAGCTTCAGCTCTGTTTTGATACCGCTGTCTTTTCTGAGCCTCTCATCTCTTTGCTGTCAAGGTTGGGCTTGTAAACCAATTTGACAGCTCAGTTTCTCTCTAATTCTGTAAAAATACTATATGCTGCTGCTGTAGTCAGAGCTCTGGCACTGCAAACTCAGACGACGCACTGAGGATGACTATTTAATACCACTACTCCACACATGCTCATTAGGAGTAAGTCTGTGCAACAAAAAAAAAACAACACGATGATCATTTATTCAGTCGCCTGTCACTGCTTTGATCTTCCTTTCATTCCTCATCCTCATGCACTTTCATACATTTTAATTAGCATCCCATATGCTCCTCCATCCCCTCATACACTGGCACTGTATGTGAACTTTGACCGCAACAGGGCCCCTGTATATTGGAGAGATAACTTTATACCCATGAGATATATTCATGCAACACATAACATGCTTTAGGGATTAAAGCTAGACCTCAAAAACATGACTTTTCTACTCATCAATGTCCAATGAGAAAAATTAGAAAAATCCTGAGGGTTTCAGATAAGGGATTTGTTTTGAGTATCATGAAAGTAAGCATGAATGGAGTTTCTCAACCTTTCCAGCCTGCATGCTACAAAACAAAGCATATTGAGCTCAGAAGGGATCTATTCTGTAGTTTGGAGGTGCATTTTTCTGTCTGGTTAACTATAAATGATGTGATCGAGTGTGAAGTTCAAGTGCAGCTACAGTACAGTGTGGTCTGACTGCAGAGAAAAACGTCAAGGTCGGGTTTTGTTGACAGTTAGAACTGACAGGAGAATTTTTATTTAAACATTTATACATTTGACCTCAGAAGAGATTCCACTGTAATATCTCAACATACCAAGATGCAATGTAGATTTGAAATGCTTATTTTCACTGCTTTCACCACCTGAATTGTGTATTATACAGCATAGACGAAGGACTTTGCTGAAAGTAATTCTAAAATCATTAAAGTTGAGCTCAGACTGAACTCCAGAGCACCTACTGTTCTACTCGTAGACTGCACCGAACATCACAGATCAATGAACCAACTTTTCTTTTTATGTAACCCTCCCAGTGATGTGAACACACTGTATGCACTAATCACAGCAGAGCACATATCCAGGCAGCAAGATTAAAGCTAACTACCTCCAGTAGCTGCTAACACGTCTTCTCAGCCTCAACCTCTAGATTCAGGATTTTTTTTCCTCTTTCTCCTCTAGCGGCTCATTTTTCTCGCTGAGCCGAAAATGGGATGCCAAGAGCAATCCTCCCTGGATTATTTAAACAGCCACTTCAAAGGGGAGCAATTATAATCCTGCATTATTGATATGGGAAAAACCAGTGAGTAAATGTCATAGTGACTAGAAAGGAACTGCCACAGACGTATTTGGACAAGCTGCATGTGAGCGCAGAATAAGTGCTTTTAGGTTGGAGGTTTAATTTCTTTATGTGACATAAGAAGGCAGATTGCAGGTTGAGCAGAATTAATCCTACACCCTGTTCAAATACACAACACATCCTTACACACACACCCTGACTTGTTATAGTGCATTTAAAAACATGGAGATATATGAGTCACCAAAGTTACTGAAGTGTCTCACACAACAGCATCCTGATCTCAAATGCTTACGCAAGTTTTATTCTCCTCCCACACCTCTGCTTGCATTGTGTGTTCGTGGATACACAGTGCAGCGCTGTATTCAGTGTGGAGTCTATGTGCTGTAGCCTTCTGGACGTGTTTGTTCACAGATCACATACATGGTGGGCAAACAGGACATAAATGACCTAACCTTTCCTCATGGAGCGTTC
This sequence comes from Amphiprion ocellaris, assembly GCF_022539595.1. NCBI lineage: Eukaryota > Metazoa > Chordata > Actinopteri > Pomacentridae > Amphiprion > Amphiprion ocellaris. The sequence continues at coordinate 10,258,336 of NC_072781.1, read as the reverse complement.
ATAAATGTCACTGGTGTCACAACTGCTCACACGCAAGCACAAACACACGTACACGCACCCGCAATTACATGCAAACATGCGAGCTGATGAAGTTGACTCACACGTTAACAAATGAGCTGCAGTTGGTTCATGTTTTGTCGTTTTATATGAAATTAAATAATGTCGTTCTCTCATAGTAAGTGTAGTGACCCAGATTAGAGCATGCATGTGTGTGTCTGTATTACTGGTTAGTGGTAAGTGCCAGTGAATTATGCTGCACGTGTCCCAAAGAACTCAGTGCAGATGGTTATTTTGGTCGGGCGAAGGCTGCGGGCAGCACGCTGTCATGTTGTGTAAATCTAGCTGCAGGAAAACGTTCCATCCCTCCAGGTTAACGATGAGATTACTGCACATTTGAGAAATGATGAATGAGAACATTTTAGAAAAAAAAAACTAGAATTATGTAACATTCAGCCAAGCAGTTGTAGTTTAACACTCTGCAGGCCTGTTCATTGCCATCAGCACTTCATGAATAATAACATTTTGTGCCTCAGTGACCTTGGTGGATTCCAGGTTTACTGACCTTTAAAATGTCTGAATAAGAACCAAATGCATTTGTCTTGAGACTTTTAACTCATCTGTTCACCTGAATCGGATCATAAATCCATAATACACATCTTTTACATCAACTTTGATGACACGGTTGCCAGTGCAGTTGCAGGATGCGCGCCTGAGTGTGCTCACAAAATCAGACATGATGAAGGTTGAACAGTGACATGTTAATGGTGGGTGACTTATTGCTTCCTGCCACCATGGTGAGATCAAACTACCAGCATGATTCTAATATCGAAACAGGTCAAGGACTTTACTGCAGGAGAGCACAACTCTTAAATTATCTCCACACCTTTCAAGAGCATGGAGACACAACGGTGCTTTGACCAGGAGTTTGTTTTAGTGTGTGTGTCTACTAGTAGTACTACTACTACAACTACATGAACAGAATGTTTCCTTCCTGCAGATATTCCTTTAAATCAAACAGATGTGTGGGAAACAGAATGTGGGGTCTTAGTTTAAAACAGCAGCTGTGGAAATGTTTGAGTTGGCCGAGGTGATGCAAACACCGTGACTGTCTTCAGACACTGTACAGATGTGCATGAACACACACAGGCATCCATCGACAGTGTGTAATGCTACAGTGTGTCAGAAGTGGGGCCATAAATGTTGTTGTTGCGGGTCCTTGAACTCTGAACAACACAGCGTGAGTCACGAAGGGCTTCTTTGTCTGTCACAGAGAAAGGATGAGCAGAGTGTGTCTTTTAACGTGTTAGTGTGTTATAATAATAGAGTCTTTCAAGTAGGAGGCTCCAAAGACAAGTGCTTCTCTTGAACAAGAAGCCAAATACTTGACCTTTGATAAAGATTATTTTCCTGCAGTTAATTAATTCATGATTAAGATCATTATTGCCAGCAGATGCATCACTTTCACGTACATACAGGCTTTCTGGATTGTGAGAGAACACATGGAAAAACAAGTCCAAAAGGAAAATATTTCTGCTTTATTAGTTCGTTTGAGCATGCATCAACAAAACAAGCAACTTTTGCACACTTACTCTGAACCGCACATTGATTTTGGTATGTTTCAGATCAGCTCCGGCAAAGAGTTTAAACATTTAATAATCAGCAGAATAATTTTTTTCTGTTAAAAACATCAATATGATTGACTGGTATGTCAGCTGCAAAGAAACGGATTCCTTCAATTTGGATATTACCACAAATGCTGCTGCTATGACAGTGGCTGAAAGCGCTTCTGGACGTTATGTTCCGTGAAACATCTTCATCATCTGCCAAAATAAAGGCTGCAACTCCTTCCACACTAGTTCATGGGAAGTTTAAAGTGTGACTGCTGAGAACTGCACACTTAAGAATTCCCATCCCCATAACTTCCTGTCTCTTTAGGTTAGTTTTGTTTATTTATTCACTCATTTTCTCTTTCCTCCTTTTAACTGTTTGCCTGTGTTTTCTAATTTAATTCCTGTAATCTTTTCTTTAGATCACATGCAATGCAGCAGAACCATGTTCCATGTTGTTTCTGCAACTGACAATTTGCGCCCAAAACAAAGAAACTTCACCATATTCATGTACTCTTATGTGCAGCATAATTATGCTCCTTTTTGCACAAGTGTGCTTTGAGCTAAATGCTAACATTAATGATAACATGCAATATTAATAAGGTAATTATGTTTACCGTATTCATCCTTCAGGAGTTCATCATATCAGCATGCTCACATTTACTAAACAGAAACACAAAGTACAGCTGAGACTAATGGGAATGTCACTAGTTTTGTGGGTATTTATCGATAGTGCTACATAATAGTCAGGGGAATCAGGAAAATGATTAAAACTTATCCCGGTGGGAATACGAATGTTTTGCTCAAAAAGATAAATGTCAACATCAGTGTGGAGTAGGAGGAAAAGTCAGTGGATAACAGACTCATCATCTGCATGAGATCACCAGAGTCAATATACACTGTCTGGAAACCATGGTTACTGTGATGATAACATTTCATTGGATAGTTTTTGAGATGTTTTGTGAAAAGCCAAAAATGGTGACTGCCTGAAGAGGAAAAGTCAGGAAGCCAAAATCTGTCGAATAAGCGGCCAAGTTCACAATGGATCTCAGTCAGTCAGTCAGTCAGTTGCATCCGACAGAATCGGTGACATGAATAAAGTTCTTCATCCAGCTTCCTCTGTCCAGCATTGCAGAGGAAAGTTCTCTGCCTTTCAGACCAGTGTCTTCTTCTAGCACCTTCCTTAATGTTGTGCTAGGCCTGCCAGCCCTTCTGACAGTATCAGGTTTCCATAACAACGATCAGCTGCTTCATTGTGTCTCACCACATGTCCATCCAGGGCTGGTCTACGTTGCCTAATGCTGGTTGACAAGCGTGGATATGAGCCATATAGCGACTTGTCAGTGAGTTGCGATTTCCAGCAGATGTTTTGTACCATCTGTAGCATTCTGGTATAAGTCCCATCAGTTCTCTTTGAGAGTGTCTGAGTGACCAGGAGTCAGATCCACAGAGCAAGATGGATTCCACTGAAACCTTGAATACTCTCATTTTGTTTGTCGATTTAATTGGAGAGTTTAATGCATCCCAAGCTTTACCAGTTTTTGTTTCTGTACCATGTGCTGTGTTGGCGTTGCCCCCAAGATATAAGGAAATCACCAACTTTTTGGATCTCTGACACATCTAGTGCATGCAATGTCTGGTACATGGGTCAAGGTGCATGAACTTTGTCTTTCCAGCATTCAGGAAGAGTCCAATCTGTCTTGTTTCTCGCTCTACCCAATGCAGAAGGTCATCTGCGAATGCAAGTTCTGAGACAACTTCTTCAGGGTGCTTCTACTTTGACGATGCTTTCGGGTCAGGGCACCGGAGGGCAAGATTGTATTCCTCGGTGCATAGTCTAAGCATATGATGAAGAGGAAAGGAGCTAGAGGGTCTCCTTGAAGTACTCTGGTGTCTATGGAGAAGAGATCTGTGTTGCCCTCAGGAGTCTTGACTACTGCAGAAGTGTTGACATACATAACAATGTATCTAATAGTTTATAATAGTAGTACCCAAGTACTTCTAATAGTACCTTATTGTAAATACTCGCATTTCTGACACCTTATTTATATTTCTTCAACCACCACAATTTTGCATGTTAGTTGCATGTTCTTTTGAACATTGTTTCATTGATCTATCTTGAATTTAACAGGTGTGAGCTTCAATTTGTCCAGGGGGTTAAATTATCTATCTATCTATCTATCTATCTATCTATCTATCTATCTATCTATCTATCTATCTATCTATCTATCTATCTATCTATCTATCTATCTATCTATCTATCTATCTATCTATCTATCTATCTATCTATCAAATGTCAACAAAAAGCCTGTATTAGTTTCATGACTTTTTCATGGGATTTGTTCTACAAACTAGTAGGATTTTAAGCTGAGATTATTGTGACACCATCATGATTTTTCACTTATGTCTTTATGAGAGTGGTTTTATGATGGTTTTGAGCAAGTTAAAACAGCATCATTGAAAGGAGAAGTGACTGAGAGATAGAGATTACATCAGGAGGTAAGCGGTATATGTGAGAGGTAGAGAAACAACCAGAGGAGGAAGCGCTGGCAGAGGAGGAGGAGGAGAGGGAAGAGGTACACTGCACTAATGTGGGGAGACAGGGCCAGTCAAGGGAGCATCTGTTTTTAGAGTCTATAAACCCTGCTCTCCATCCATCCTCCTCTTCCTGACCCCCTCTGCTTTTTTCTTTTTTTTAACAAGTGCATCTCTCTCTCTCTGAGCTTCCCTGTTATTTGGTGTCCACAGTGTGCTCTAAACAGCCCGTGTCCTGCCATCAAAAAAGCAAAGACCGGGAGCTTCTCCCAGAGGAGTTGGATAACGGCGAGCGGAGACAGCAAGGCTGAAGTTATTTTTTGACAGCTCAGGGTCGGCCAGGGCTGCTCGAGCTATTTAATAGCAGAAGGCTATAAAAATATTGAATTGTTATTACAGTGAGGACCTGAGAAATGATTTAAAGCATGCGTGTGTGTGTGTGAGTGAGGCATGATTACATAAGAGATTGGCATTTGCAAAGAAAGGGGTGGAGTGGGTGTGGATGCAGAAACAAAGATTGTAATAAAATGAGGGGGAGCTTTAGGCTTCTGTCTCATTTATTTCTAATTGGCACTCAAAAGGGGGGAAATTTGGAGATAATTTGAGGTGAATCAACCTCAGTCACACAACATCACTCAGTAATTTAGGGATTATTCAATAGCAGTTGGAAATCAGCCACTTGAACGCTGCTCTTTATAAAATAAAAACCCTTCTTGTTGAGTTCTGCATGTTTCATTTGATTTTTTTCAGTGTAAAGAAGGAAAACATGTTCCTCCCATGTCCTCCACTGAACCCTATAAGTGTTTTCCTCTGCTGAAGGCTCCAAATGACCTCTCTGGACGACTACATCATTTCGTCTTCACAGTGCTTCGTATTTCACACAGGAAGCACAAGAGAAGGACCGGGAGTGCATAAAGAATGCACTCATGTTTTTATTGGAGCTCCTGGGTCAACCCTGGGCTCATAACAAGCACTAAACTGTAACACCATTAAAACTTACATCAGCCATAATCAGGGGAAAGAAGAGAATACAGGAAGAAAAAAGTAGAAAAAAGTCTCTCCGGTGCTGTAAAGTCCAGAATCGCGTTAATTTCAAGCCTGGAGGCTGACTGACCTTCTCTTTCAGAGCAACAACACACACATTAAAAACATGGACGACTCAGAAATATGACTTTTAGAAGAGGAATATCCTGACATTTTTGACACCTACTCAGCTCCATAAGATTCCTCCTCTGATGTTTAATAGGTTTCTGTGTAATGTGAGATCTCCTCACAGACCCCCGTAATTAAAGCTGACGGCTTTTTGCTTCCTCATAAAAATAGATGAATCTCCAGTGAAGTACGGTGCTTGTTCCCATTAACCAGTTCACTAACTGCATCATTGGTTATTCAACCAGGTATGATGATGTAAGACTGTGTGTGTGTGTGTGTGTGCGTGTGTGTGTGTGTGTGTGTGTGTGTGTGTGTGTGTGTGTGTGCATGTGTGTGTTTTAGAGGGGCAACTGCTGCAATGCAGATCTCACAGGAACATGCATCGCTGAGTTTGAAGTTAAGGTAACAAGTGGATTCACAAACTCCCTCATATGCATACACACATATTTACACACAGACACACACAGACTTCCACTTAGTCATTAGTTGTTCCCTGCTGACTGGACACCTGGTTCTGTTGTTTCTATTAATCAATCACCAAAGCAGTAATACCCACACAGACTTCTTCATCAATTTATGCTGCAGTTTTGTGTAATTTAGTCTGTGTGCTGTTGCGTCTGCCGAGTGTGTGTGTGTCTAACTGGGTCAAACCCCTCTGTTGCCTCTTATATGGTCCACTGGGACATTAATCCAGGATTGTAGCTGGATCCTCTAACTCAATTAAACATCTCTGTCTTACATTTATGCAAGCACACACACACATTCTTGTTTCAGCGAGTAAATGACAACAGATTTTGACCTAAAGGATAACACACAAATGCACATAGCCACCCCCAACCACACACACACACACACACACACACACACACACACACACACACACACACACACACACACACACACACAGGTAACAGGTGAATAATCTGTTCTATTTTTTTTTCTGTACAGTGCATCAACTGGGGACACTGATACAACCTAGAGTCTCTATAGACGAGCTTCATGAGCTGGGACCAGCTTCAGCAGTGCACATGTTCCGGGGACATACCAGTGACGTATGTCATACTAGTGTCAGTGACGTTATTGGGACATACACAAATTCTGATATTTTGTACATTATGGGGACATACACATACACACATTCTGGCGCTGTGGACGTTCTGGGGATATACACATATTCTGGTTTTAATATCCTTTTGGGTGTCACACAATCCAGTGAGTGACATTCATCAAACCATAGCAGATTTTGTCCAGAAACATTACACACACATGCACACACCCACCCACCATGTTTTGGACCATAGACTGTCATCAGCCAGGAACCAGTCATCTACTGACTTGCAGCTGTTCGACCAATCACTGCCTTGTACCTGCACACCCCAGTTTGTATACATACAGTAATCTCACCAGTTGATGATCTCTTGGTGTCAATTTGAGTCCTGTTTTGTATTCATTGTTTTCACACTACTGCCTCCTCTATCATCTCGTCCACCCGCCAGCTGTCCTCAGATTTCTACTCTGCTCCCTGTCACCTGTCTGACACACCCACCTCACCTGCTCCCAATCTTCCAATCAGCCCCCACCTCCTCTCTAAACCCACTCGTCCGCTGGACTGTTTTGTGTATTTGCCTGTCCCTCCAGCTGTGTTCCTCTGCAGCATGTTTGCCTGCTTGACAATTTTCTTTTAACAGCAGTTGTCTCTCAAACTGTTCCTGCCTGGTTAAGTCTGTCCTCCTCCTTTGCTCCGTTGGCACAAACTGTGACAGATGATGCAGAGCTGCCAACTTTCACACTTTGGGCAAGCGGCAGGGTTCTCCTTTTTTGATCCATGGAAGAAAATCCTCAAACATTTGTCACAGCATGACTGGTCAGTTGTTGTCTTTTTGCATTCCCCTATTTGTACTCCTGCGCGGTCCAAGCACTAAGAGAAACAACAGAGATATTATATTGATAAACAGCCATAAAAATGACCGCCTTGTCAAATAACTGCTCTCATCCCACTAGAATAAATGTTCATGTTCCCTAAACAAAAGAAACAACAGGTTCCATTTTCTTAAAGATAATTATTTGCCTCTTTTAGCTTTGTAACTAAATGTTGCTTTCTGCTGCTTTATCAAAAGCTCATAGAAGGAAATTCACAGTAATAAACTTTTAATGCCACAAATACGGCCCCGGGTGTACTCTAGAATCTGAATAGTCTGGGGTGTGAATGTTTTTTCGAGTTAAATATATTCAATGTTTTTCATTTGCACTCTGGGTAAATTATGGATTCAACTGAAACAACAATTAACTGTTTGGAAAGTTTGCAGCTATTTAATAATTTGAAAATGTCTAACACTGCATGCTCCACTAGAGCACGTTATAAACTTAAATGATACGGGGGCTTGTAAGGCAACACCAGAGTTATCTAATCTTGAGGCTCAACCTTGGAGAAGTTGTTGAGGGGAAAAAAAGTTTTTAGGCCATGGCATTGAGATATTATGGTGCATTTTACTGCATAAATTTGCTTCTAAACAAGTTGCAACAGACAAATCTTCGGGTGGCTACATTTAAAAGTAGATAAATGAAAGAAGCACATGAAGAAGTCCCTCTCCGTCAGGTCAGCGTGCCCTCCGCACAGCATCAGTGTTATGCAAAAGCAGCAGCAATTGTCGGCAGCAAAGATTACTCCACTGAAATGATTTGACAGCGTATTGATGCACAGACAGCGCCGGCAACATGTGTTTCCAATAAATGGCCGGACAAAATGATGGAAGGAGGTGGGAAATGGTGTAAGTCAGCACAAATGAGACACACATGCACGAGCGAGCACACACACACACACACACACACACACACACACACACACACACACACACACACACACACACACACACACACACACACACACACACACACACACACACACACACACACACACACTACGTCTGACTTCTCCATCCACCCTAAACAAGAATGACACTGAAATACAGACAAGTGTTCTCGTCGCTGAAGCCTGAAATTGCCTTTCCTTCCTGCTGTTGATTGTGCTTCACAGTCAGTGAAACAAGAGCTGGAACCTGGAGACACATTCACCGAGTGTGTGTGTATGTGTGTGCGTGTGTGCATCTGGTCTTATTCATTTGTGTTACACCTGTAAGAGATTTGATAGTCTGGTTGCTAGATTGCATTTCAGCATGGAGGGAACCCAGTGTTCAATAGGAGAGCATTCAGGTTAGTTGACCAGCCACCAGTCCATCTTCTCATCCAGTTAGCACCGTGTGACTGAGGCTGGTGCAATGCCACAAATAAGGTTAAACTTTATTGCAAATTATTTTGTCTACAACACAGTTTCTTTAACAACAGTCTCACCTTTTGTCAGTTAAACATTTTTCTCCGCAGTCATCCTTTTTGTTGTTCTTGTTGGGTCTTCACAGCCACCACACGTTATAAGATACAGGCTGTGTGACTTTTAAAGAAGAAACTGCACAGTCTTACTCTTACAAAAAAGTTACAAATTGAAAGTTGAAACACAGTCTTACTCAGTTTAAAACGCTTGCTGTTTGATGTTACTTGCAATTTCTCTTGGTTAATACCTTTATGTACACTACCGTCCAAAGGTTTTGGGTTACCCATGCATGTTTTCAATGAAAACTCCCACTTTTATTCATGTGCTAACATAATTGCACAAGGGTTTTCTAATTATCAGTTAACCTTTCAACACCATCAGCTAACACAATGTAGCATTAGAACACAGGAGTGATGGTTGCTGGAAATGTTCCTCTGTACCTCTATGGAGATATTCCATTAAAATCATCCGTTTCCAGCTAGAATAGTCATTTACATTAACAATGTCTAGACTGGATTTCTGATTAATGTTGTCTTCATAGAAAAAAATGCTTTTCTTTCAAAAATAAGCATGATTCTAAGTGACCCCAAACTTTTTGACAGTAGTGTTTATTGCTCAGTTTGTTTACTCCCCTTGTGCTTTTCAGTAGTGAAGAGTTCCTCCATTTTACTCCTTTGCAGAAGTGGTGCAATTTTTAGATATTTAGATAGTTCAATTTTATGCAGTTTCAATCTTTTTTTAAAGTTACATTTCAAAGAAAAACATACTTTTTGTGGCATTTGTTTGAAAGCTGTTCACTGGCAACAACAACAACAGCGATGTGAGATTAGAGGTTTAATGACTAAAGGTTGTGTTGGATAATGTGAATAAATATGGGATGTGGAGGTTGTCTGGTTGGCTGATAGGGATGCCCTGATGCTGGAGGCTTTGGGTGAAAGAGACTGAGGGTGGCGGTTCTGTTGTGTTGATTTTAATAAAAGCTTTTAGAGATTCACTACGGGGACTGTAACATGTGTTGTGTTGATGTGGTGTTTAATGTTTGGATTCCCTGTGGGGAGTTTTGTTTTTGCACAGGAAGGTTGCAGGTCATGGTCAGCTACGGAACAGCGCCTCTGGAGCTGGCAGGAGTTCAGCCTCACTCTTGTTCAGCGACACATTCATCAGGTTGGACGCTTGCTGACACGAAAGATTGATGCCAGGTTTTCTTGGTCAAGGTCGGTCTCCCACCTCGCTATGCCAACCCCCAGCCTCGTTTTTACTCTGTCAGGCGGTGTTGTGTTTGCCTTTCAGGGCAACACAACGAGAGAGTCAGACAATCAAAGGAAGTGAGCTCAGACTTATCTGACACACTCTGAACTGTCCACAAACATTTAATTCTCTGTTCAGTTCAAAACAAAGACTTTCATCACTCACTGAGGTTGTTTTGACTTTGGTTTGTACACAATCTTTGCTGCATCAAACATACAGAAAGCGGTAATCCAGATCCTGCAGCAGGCGATGTAAGCTTTACAGGGCCCCTGGAATAGAAAAACACACAGTTTATACTAATTTGCATGTTTTTAATGAAAACAGTTGGATTATTATCATTTTTGGTTGTTTTTTCTCCTTCATAGTATCTCCACCGATGCTTGATTTGAAGCAAGTATGTGCTTTGTATCCTGGAAACAGAAAAGCACAATTAAATTTGCAAAGGTTGGAGAATAGATGTGCTGAAAGAAAAGAAAGGAAAAAAAACAACTTTTATCTTACATTCCAGTGTGTTTGCTGCTGATATGAGAGTTTGCAGAGGCAGAAGCTGAATACATGATGACACAAGGATTTTCTACAAGTAGACTGTCTATGACCCCCAGTGGTAAACAGCTCACAGTGCATTTGGTGCTACCAGAAAGACAACATCACTAGGTGGCGCCACATGAGTGAGAATGAACTGTCAGGAAGCCCTCAGTCCAAAAGCTAAGTCACTTTATAGCCTACATACTCAAACACGTAGCAATTAACACTAATTACTGAAACACACATAATGAGCACATAGTCACAACACGTAAGTCCAGTTTAGAACCAGTGCTTTCTTCTGTTGGTGCAGTTTTAAACATCAAAGACAAGCGACAAATATGCGCCAAGCTGGTTTACTCTCTGTCAACGTTTCAAAAGTCCAGAGGTCAAAGATCAGACATTTTATCTCTGCTTCTCGGGGTTATTTGTCTCATGAGCTGCTGGTTTATTTGAATCCTTGTTGCACCTGAACAGCAGTTTGTGTTTGATCAGATCTATTGAACTGTTACATAATGAGGAGACAAACAACATCACATGTCAGAGCCAGGTTTGGCGACGTTGCTTACAAGGTTTCGAGTGAAACCTTGAAAGTGTGAATTCAGAGGGAATTGCAACACTCAGGTGTGTGTGAGCGAGAATGCAGTGTGACTGTGTCAGTCAGGTTGATTATCCAGGTGACGTGCCACTAGGACGGTCACCTGGGTGTGTCTGTGTCCTCTCTGTAGCAACAACTCACATTTCTTCCTCCTATTACTTCCTCCACTCCTACCGTGTGAGCAGAGAAAACCACATCTTTCAACACTCTTGTTTTGAAGGACCTTCCTTTGTATTGATTTTGTTGGCTGCTGTCAATAAAAATCTGAAAATTGGCTCCTGTCTAACAGCAGCAAAAGCCACAAGTGGTTCATCCAGCCCAGCTCACATTACAGTACAACCAATGAGCTGTAAATGCCAGTTTGGTAATTCAGAAAACACTTCAATCTCCTTTAATTAAATCAGTTTTCATGAGGTTTTCACTGCAAAAGTCTACATTCTCCACTTGTTTATGTGGTACTGGCGCAGATGCCAACCTGTTTGAGTTTGACAGGCATGTGTCGTCCTCCATCTGAAGAAACTGTCACAGACAGACAGTGAGCCAGTTGGGCCGAGCAGAGGAAGCAAATAAAGTGCCGATTGACATATGAGTGTCGAGTGAGTGACAACAGAGACGCGTGGCTTTTCTGGCGTCAAACCGGTCGGGGAGGAGGCAGAGGAGCTGTTAAGTTGGCGTGCAGCAGAAACAGTATCTGTTTGTTTTGGGGAAGAAAAGTGTAGCGTGACACACTTCCCTTTGTCAGTTCAATAATCAGGCTGGTGACATCCACCAAAACCTCTTCAGAGTGGAAACATTATTATGAGGATGTTTATGTGGATCATTGTTGACTATACAGTGGCTGGACAAAGAAATAACAGTCTGAGTGCCATCAGTGGTTTCATTACATCCACAGAATGGCCGTCAACAGTGGGGTTTTCTCTTGATTTTGTTGGGATGTGAGACCACAGTGAAGGACTTTAAGACTACAGTGCGTCATGTTTGTTCCAGCAGCATTAGCTGTGCTGTGCTTCACTGAGGCTCCACATCCTCTTACTTTATCCTGACTGTCAAAACTCTAACAACGTAAAGTCTGTATGACATCTTCAATGGCACATGGGCAGCAGAGATTCGGGCAACGAATGCTGGAACGAGGAGCATTGATGAGCAGGAGAGAAAAGGTTAAAAAGGAAGGAAGCTCAGGAGTTGTTATTTCTTTGGAAACCTCATTGCAAAACAGTGAGTTTATTCAGCAGTTTGCACAATAATGAGCAGATAGTCATGTTAATGCTATGTGTCCTCTATCCGGTTTCCTCAGTGCTTTAATATGCATTAAGACACACACTTCTTTGGGTGTGTCTTTGCATCCTCATCAATCAAATCCTCTACAACAAACACCAAAGCTCTGCTGTTCGCGTCTAAATGAGGATTCAGATCATCGAATAGACAAGACAAAATGGAGCAGAGACAATAGAGCGACAAGACGAGTGGGAATTATCAGCCACATCGATATGATCCCTACACTTTCTGCACCGAAGGTTACCTTGATGTGTGATTGATGTGCACAAGCTAAAATCTATTTTTTATCCTCATCTGTCACTGAAAGCTCTTTCATCTGTCGCTCCTTGGATGATATTTATCAAATATATACAGGTTGGATTCACAAGAAAGGGGGAAAAAAAGATCTTTTGAAATCATTTCCTCTGAGGTGTAAATCTAGTCCAGAAATAGAATCGATGTTTTAATCTCAGATTAAGTTACCTGACAGGTTATTTCGAGGAGATGCGGCGCTTCACAGGCAGATAAATCACAGTCAGTGTGTCTGAAGAACAAGAAAACAGCTCAACTCTAACTTGCTCTACTTCAGTCATTGCCTGTACAGTACATACAGTAGTATTCACTTGAATTATGGTGCCTCTAAATAATTTTTAGATAGCTACAGTTTCTTGGACTGATGAGACTATAGTACGTTGTATGGAAGTATAGGAAAATGACAAAGTTAAAAGTGACATTTATCTCACCTCCTTTCAATCAAACTCGTGTCTTAAGCTGCTAAAATCCTCTTGAAAATCTGAATGTTTGTCCAAAATCTTATTGCTATTCATCAAGTAGTTAGGTCCTTAGATTAATGACAATGTTGAGGCTAAAAAGCAATTATTAGTGGGAACTAATGTACTTTTGCATTGCAGAAGTATGTCTCCTCTGCTTCCCTTTCTTGTAGTCATCCCATGACACATCAGATTTATCTCATGACCCCTTATGGGAATCATGACCCACAGGTTGTTGACCGCTGCCCCAAAAGATCCACATTTTCTTTGTCCCATGTGCAGTCAGTCAGAAACAAAAGCTTCACTCACAGTGTCAACTCACTTCTCATGTGAAACAACACAGTTTTTAGTATCATAACAAAAATCTCCTCTGAGCCACGGCTTTTTATTTAATGAAAACACTTCAATCCGCCACTCAAAGGCAGAACAAGCCTTTCCTGTTGACTTGGATTAAACCGAGGCCGCATTACAAAAATAACATGCCAACCGTGACAGTTTGTTAATCACATGTCAAGCTGTACACACTGCAGGTACCTGGCAGTCTTACAGATCGCCCTGCGTGCATGACACGGCAGTCCTATTTATGGGTGTTTTGTCGTGCTGCTGGTAATATATTACAACTGACATATTGTCTGAAAGCTGGGTGTTGCCTCCTCACCCAGGAACATGAGAAAAGGTCATACGGATGATGGAAAAATCTGTGGGTGGAATTCATTACCTGTGGCATTTCTGAGAGGTAACTTCCACGGTCTCAGATTGAACTGTTCTATCAAAGGAGGTCACATTTTCTCCTCTAATGTCCCCACTGGACACACTGTGCTGTAAGATTGGGTTTTGTCAACAACGCTGCACCGTTGGCTCCCAACCAGTCCTGGGACATCAACCTCCCAGCAAAAATTTTCCGTACCAGTCTGTGCCATGCTGCAGGAACTCGGGCCTGCTTCCAGTTACAATGCAGACGCCTCCTTTTTCCTGACAGTATTTACCGGCTCTAACGACTCGCTCTGACTTCTCGGACATTAACATACCAGGGTTCTGCTGCAAAGCTTCGAAAGGGCAAAGATTTGTTTCATCTCCTTCGCTTTGTAAAATCTGAGAGGCAGACTGTAAATATACACAAGCAATGATGAAGAGAGGAAGAGGTTGGAGTAAAAAGTTTTATTAGAATTAATCTGGACTGAAATGTGAAGGAACCCACTGCTTTATTAGTCTGTTAATAAAAGAAACTGATTATCTGTGTGCACTACTATGATGTAACATGCAAACGGAGATCAAAACTATCATGTGGACAATAAGAATAAGGTGAGGGTTATCTGTAATTTGGTGTACTTTTCCTTCCATTAGTAGGTTATAGATATTCATTTCTGTGGTGCTGGTGCAGCCTCTGCATGCTTTCGGCTACCGTGCTTCTATTTATCACATTTTGTGCAACACAGACAAATTGTGACCCTCCTATGCGTCAGGGGGGAGTATCCAACAAGTGGCATTTTAACAGCAACATTGACAACAATTTCCAAAATGTACAATGTACAAAATTACAAATAAATATGCCTCTTTTTAAAAAAATCCATCCCTTCTAGTTTTACAGTAAAATAGGCTCACATAGCATCGTTTAAACATCAACCTTGGCACTTTCATGGTCAAGATCCCTATCTATTCCTTGACTTAAAGAGAAACAATACATGCAGAAAAAGAAAAAAAAAACATCATTATACGTTGAGTTTGGTCTAATAAGTTTGCATCGGACGGAGGCAAGGATGCTCTCTGCACACAAAGAGCTACTGTCTGAAGAACAAACGCTGCTCAGAAAGACGGTGCAGCCGACAATTTTCATTCCAGTTGTGGGGAAGCAGAGCTGGTGGTGCAGAGACTCTCATGCCGTAGCCCTTCTCCAGCCTCGCTTCTGGCTTCGCTGTCCACTAATGATCCTGGATTTTATTTCACTGCTCATTAAAAAAACATCTTCGCAGCCAGTCTTGCCATCTGACACCAGTCGGGAGAGACGATGGTGTCCCCGGGAATGAAATTAAGACAGATTCAAACTGACCTGTGCTCATCAGACCTGAAAACAAAAGAGAGAGAAAAATATTCAGGCATAAATGACAGCAATGTGTCGCAGTCGCAGCTTTGCAGTCAGCATCAGACCTGACTACATGTGGCCTGAGCTGGACTCAAACATGTTTTTGCTATAAAAACTGCAAATCAAATAAAACTCCTGTCGCCTTGTTCACCTTGTGGTGTGCTTTGAAAGGGGGTCAAAGGGCTTTAATGAAGGCTGTTAATGTGTGAAGTGTGCAGCTACATCCGTCTCCTTTTATGTCTTTGATCAGTGCCACTGACTGCAAAGCTTGGATCTTCAATCGCGATGCCTTTCAAACTGCAGTATCTCTCACCATGGCACCCTAGATGAGTTCAATTCAATCAAATGTGCACCTACCTACACAGGGCGGTGTGTGGAAATGTATGATTCCGACACGCATGTTTAAAAGGATGTGGTGTGAACATGAATTGTTTTTTGCGTTTCTACTCTTGAAGTACAGTAATAAAACGCAAAACCACACCCTGAGCCCGAGGGTATGAGAAAATAATTGGTAGCTTGAGAGCGTTAGGGAGTGTAAATCTCCACAGATTTCTAACTCGCTCTGTTTCTCCAGTGAGGTCAGCCCTGTCATAAGACAAGTGTTTAATTAATGCTGCGCTCTGACAGAAGAACAACAGTAAGATGCAGCAACAGCAGATTGATATGGAAAATAAAACAATCAGTGTGAGACTGATGAGATAAATCGATGTAAACATAAATCTGTGGTGCAGGTTAAATTAAATCCTATCGTAACTGCAATATTTAGTAGTAATTTATTCACAGACAGGAAATAATTTGTATTGATTATTTTTACGCAAATATGTGATTTCTACGATTTTAGCCATGGTTTGTTTTAATATCTTCCATCATTAGACTTCTCTTATTAATGAATTATTCCATTCCATCAAAGTGAATTTCTCCGAGTTGACAGTATCTGAGAATGAATCGCTGATGTTTTCATTTGGGAATCTCTGCTCTGAAACTTTTCAACAAACAACAAACAACCCAGCTGCCAGATCAACTAGCTGTAAATGTAAATGTAAAGCCAGTGTTTTCTCAGTACGTCTTGCATGGACTCAGACTCCATGATCCATATCTTTAAGTGCTTGTTTGGCAAAGTGCCTGTACAGGAAGCGTGTTGTTAAGACATAAAAACTATTAACCTTGGATGCTCCTGGCGCTCGCTTGGCCCCGCAGGCTGTCATTCTGTGTTATGATCCCATGCAGGGCGTCACTCAGTGGTGGATTCAGGCTCAGCTGAGACACAGTCAGTGTTTTCTCTTCTGATCCATTGCGGTAAACAAGGTCCAGCAGACACAGCTGCAGCCTCCACAGTTGCAGCTCCTCAAACTGAGAAAAGGGCAGAAACTTCTTCTGGCACTATAGAGTCCATCAACGTTTCCAACGCGCTTTAAAACTGATATTTAAAGTGCATTAAAATCAATACTGACGCAAGTTATCTATCAATACTCGGTGAAATAATCACTATTTAATACTCTTTCAATTATTTAAAGGTTTCATTAACGTATTACCTTTTTGTATTTTTTAATATATTGTGAATTTTATACATAATAGATCCTTATAATGTTAATTTATGCTTTGGTGTTACCCACCTGTAGGAATTAGTAGACATGAGCTGAAGATTATTATGAAGGCCCACACATCAGGCAATATTTAACAATTTATGAAGAATTGAGAGCCTCAGCCACGACTTTAATTAGGGCTCTAATAACAATACAGCAATTCTCATTTCTGCTTGCAAATATTTTAACCTACATACTAAATGCTTACCAGCAAACGTTTTTTTTTTAACCATTTTGGCACCATATATATTATATATGATTATATGAATTTAATATGATCATTAATAATTAAACAAGGTAAATTATGATTAATATAAAGCAATGTAATAAATTAAGAAATATATCATTGATTTAATAAGATTAATAGTAGTATTAAATAATGATTAGTTCACCATTTCTCATTTATGGCTGGTGTAAAGTGTTATGTGCAGTCATGAGTTACTTCTTTTCTGTTGGTTAAGTCCATTTAAAAAGTGAAAACAAACCACATTCCCTTGCCCACCCCGTCCCTATTCATACTGAGTGAATGTCATGTTTTAAAAATGCATAGGCCATCTGTGCACTTGTCGGTGCAAACAAGCTTTGGCTAGCTGCACCCCAGTCTGAATACTCTTCACATGTATTTATATTCCTGTGCAGCTCCTCTCCTTGTTGGAGTCTGTCTATCTTGCTTTGTTCTTTGGGGATCAGAGATCTTTTGGGGGCTGAGATTTCAGCCCTGATGCTCAGATCAGACCACAGTCTGGCTGCACATGTTCGTGTGGGCAGTATCGAGGTGAGGTAGATTACACTTTATCCTGGTTTGTGCTTGGCCCTTCACTGGGATTTCTCATTTGTTATGTGTTGGGAAATAGTTTGGAAATTCAGGATCAATGGTTAAAAAAGCAGGAATGTCTCAATGTGGACAAAAAAAAATCTAAAGTAAATAATGAAGATAAGACTCTTTTGTTGCTTTAGTCCACAACAATAGTGAGTCATGTGACAGGCACCAAGTAAGAACACAGCAGTCCACCCACTACATGGGGGAGCTACACCTCTCTACACGGAGCTCTCGTCCGGCCTGGGCAGCAGCTGAGTGCGTTTCCTCTTCTCTAAGATCTTGTTGAGCTCCTCGGCGAAGGAGTGGCAGAGCGGTGACGTGTTTTCAGAGTCACTCTGCCTCAGCAGTACATAACTGTTCCCGTTCATCCTCCTCAGGACGCTGGGCAGCGTCGCCGACAGCCCGTTGGGGAAGTCGCATCCCGGAGAGGAAAGCTGCGATGTGGGAGGAAGAGGCGGGGCTGGGGGAGGAGGCTCCTTGTTGGGTGAAGAGTGACCCTCACCGGGGACGATCTGCAGGAAGCCTCCATCCTGGATGTTGCCGTTATGCAGCTTTGAACCTCCGTTACAAATGCCGTTGCCATTACAGTGACTTGATATTGTCTTCAGCTCCATATGGGAGGAGCTT
Organism: Amphiprion ocellaris; assembly: GCF_022539595.1. Taxonomy (NCBI): domain Eukaryota; kingdom Metazoa; phylum Chordata; class Actinopteri; family Pomacentridae; genus Amphiprion; species Amphiprion ocellaris. Next base: position 10,240,215 of record NC_072781.1, on the reverse strand, counting down.
CTGTGCTGTTTTCTGTTCTTGCTGTGACTCTTAGTGTTTGGGTAGGCTGCAGCCGCCGCACGCAATGAGTACTTTCCTCTGTTGCCGACTCGCAAACAGAAGCCCACGTAGATGAGAACGACAGTGAGGACCACACACAGGCCTCCGAGGATGGTGATGAGGGACAGGTACAAGGCCTCCATGTTCCTGGAGGAGAGTAGCTCTGTGTGGGTGAGGAGAGGTGCCACAAAGGGCCTCTTGGAGGAGGAAAGCTCAGTGGGTCCTGGTAGGGTGGCGAACATTGTGTAAGCATCGCGAGTTGGCTCAACAGGTGGGGGAGGGGGCAGGTCCAGGCGGATGGTGACATTGTAGGTGACTATGGCCACCTCGATGCTGTTCTCGACGGCGTGGCAGGTGTACAGACCGCTCTGGTCCTGCCGGGCCTCGATGATCAGCAGGCCGTCGGTGCCCGTTCTGAAGCCGGAGTTGAGGTCGTATCCCTGCACCTCATCGCCGTCCAGAGTCCAGAGCGGCGTTGCCAGATTAGAGCTGAGCTCGCACTGCAGCAAAACGTCATCACCAACACGCACCGAGCGGCTCCGCTGGACAACATCTGCAACACCAGCAAACCCAAGTGTTTGAAAACACAGAGAGAAAAGTCTAATTTCACAAGGAAACTCACAACTTAGCCTCTCACACATTACATATGTTAATTCCTTCGATTAAATTTATCAAAGCCTGTCCAGAGTTACTGAGGCATGAACTCCAATTGCAAATCTTTAATTCCTGCCGTCATATTACCTCGCACTGAGCGAGAACGAGGGGGCAGACGATGCTACATTTTATCAGATTGAAATTGAGAAGTGAGAGAAGGCATTTGCCTGCCTTGAATATCAAACAGATTTCCCTCCAGAGGTGGCAACAATGTGATTAAAGAAGGGAGGAGAGGATTTTGCCAACACAGTGCGCATAATCAACTTTTAAAGAGGCCTTCATGCCATCTGATGACAGCTATGCATCTTTTGAGTCTTTGCTAATGTTCTCTATTTTTAATATCCCTTTCATGTATTAAAAGCAAAGTTTTTCAAGCAGCACATGAGATTTTTGCATACCATCTTGTGTGTTCTCACATCCTATGCTGCCATGCTGGACGTCCTGGATTAAAGTGGATCTGAAAAAGTGAGAAAACATAACAATAAGTAAATTGGTTTGTCACTCGAACAACAACAACAAAAAAACAACCTGTATTTATAATGTATAATCTATTTTTTCCTATTTCAAGTTCAGTTCCTTCTGATCTATTCATATCTCTCCTATCATGTATTCCTTCTATAACTGTTTTCCACTGACTAAGCGTATCTGTCAGGATTAATCAGTACACTCGAAGCACACAGCTGCACGCTATGTTTACTATCACAGGCAGCGTCAAGTTTCTGCCAGCATTGTTGTTACGCAACAGTTCTGAGAGCTGACACTGTGTCAGGGCACGGTGATACTTGAGGTTACTGAAATCAAACACTCAAAAGGGCACCTGCAGCGCTTTAATCGCCTGACTCGACCACACACAAACACACACTCACCTGTCTGCACGTTTCATTACGTCCACGCACTCTGCTCCGTTCCAGGCACAGTGAGGGTCCCTGGCAAAGATGCAGTCATAGCAGGAAGTATATCTGCGACAGTTAGAGAGGGGCAGCTGAACCACACCGGATGGAGAGCCCATGTACACACTCATCTATAGGAGAGAGAGAAGATTTAAATACTCCAGGACAGACTATTCATGAAATTTGTGTGTGTGATGGTGAGACATGCTACCTGTTTTTCAGATATCAGCAGATGGCTAACAGGCTGTGCTTCTTCAAACAGTTGAAGCTCCTCTATAATGTGCAGCTGACCTTTGATTTCCACGGCTTTGTGTAACCAGCCGTCATCTGGGTGACACATAAAAAGGACAAATGTTAGAACTAAAACACCACGCAAACACAAAGTAGTCTGCACTACAAGCTGAATGAAATGCACGTCTGTCTGAAATGTTTTTTTTAGATTGATATCCAACCTTTAACGGAACTTTTTATTATTATTCATTACAGTAAGCAATCTTACAAAAACTTGAAACTATCCTCTTATTTGCCTTTAGTTCTTATCATTGTGACAACATTGCTGAGTGCAAGTGACTTCACAAAGTTTCAGGAATCTAAGATATAGAGTGTCGCAACAGCAAGATGCACATTATTTTTGTTTTGTTATCTTGCAGATTTGCAACTTGCATTTGTGGAAGAGCCTCCTAACCCTCTGAACCTTGAGTAGTTTCTGGGCATTTTCTTGCTGTTGTCACATTTTTCCCTACTTAGGACTCATTTTTTACAGCAATATATAAAGTCTTGCACCTCAATTGAAACAGAATCTTGTATCAGAGAAAACTCAAACAAGTTTTTTGGTAATTATGACATGGTTACTGTATCATAAATCATAAAAAAATGCATTTTCAACATGCCCACAGGTTTCACCAATATTGGAAAAATGGTGGCTGTAGATACTAAAGACACATGGCTACTTAGATTTGTAATTTGCTTGTACATCTGTTTACTATCTGCTTTGTGTAAACACAGCCTGCAATTCAGCCCAAGAGTCCCTAAATATTTGTTATGTAACTGTTGGGCACAGCTGAGCCAGTTATGGCTTGCTGAGGAGTACAGAATTTTTTATTTTTTACAGAATCTGGTAAGATAAATATCACAATTTTAAGCTTATATTTGGTTATTTTCTGACGGATTGGCACATCACAGATGGTTTGAGGACTGACGAGCCCATCTGTTTTTGCAGTTTTTGTTTCTGACAAACAGTGTAGCTGTCACAACAGTCCAAAACATAACCCCTCATAAATCCATTTTTTTTTGGCAGATTTTGTTAATTTTAGAATTAGCCAGTCTTTTCATTTGCAGTCTTTATACTAAACTAACTCTCTCCCAGCTGTGCAATAACTTCATATTTAGAGTACATACATGAGAATGGTATCAGTTAAGACAATGAATACTTCCAAAAATGTCACAATACTCCCCAGATTGCACAATTAATACTGGATATGAATTCATACACACCTGTGCCCATGTATAACACATGGTAGGTTTGTCCATCTAATCCTTGCATCATGTGTACAGCCATCTGTGTGTAGTCTGTGGTCCTCCTGAACAAAAGGGGGCGTCTGTCTGAAGGTTGCACCTGCTGGGACATCAGAGGATGCCTCCTCACAAAATCCAGTACATCATCAGGCAGGGAGGTGGAGACGTTGACGCCCCTGGCCCTCAGCGCATCAGTGATACACTGTCGGAATAAAAGCCAAAGTGAGCGACAAGAGGTGGGATGATGAGCTAGTAACAAGGCATGATGTGGGCTGCAGGGAAAAAGAGATATTTTTTGGCTCATTTGTTATAAACTTGTCTTTAAATAGAGGCCAAGACTGGAAGGCTGGGAGGATGTCATGAGGCTTAGTGAGACGGTCTGCTGGGAAAACTAGAGGATCAAGAAGAAAATGCGAGCCTGTGGAAGACAGTGTCTGGGGAAAATGCGACTTTTCATTTAGATTACAATGAGTCTATGTGAGTTCGACAGCCAACTTGTGCTGACATGCAGGCGACTCAGCTCTCTCTACACCTGACTAAGGAACAACTTTGCTTTCTATCTTTGTCCTTTTCAAATGACTTCAGCCGAGTCCACTAAGAGGCTTTCACGCTCACAAGTTAAAAGCCTTGACCATTTCTACTTTTCCATTTAATAGCAAAGTTAAAATTAAGTCCTACAAAGTGTTGAAGTGACACTGCAGTGGATAATGTCTGCTCCTGCTGGTGATGCCACGGCCCTGGCGGTTGCACTAAGCCATTGTCGCCAAAGCTACAAGCTGGAGCTAATCGCCATGGAAATGTGTTTCAGTGACATAAGCTGGTTGTATTTTGAGCCTCCTGCTTGAGGCTGCCACTCATCTTCCCTATCACTTTCCCTCCATCTTTTCCTGAGCTTCCTCCCTTCTTCACTTTGGATCAGTTCCATCTCCTCTCTATTTGAGTTTCTACTTGGAGGTTGAAGCCGAGGGAGACGTCATTTCTTTGCTTCATCTCATGTTTAAGAGGCTGTGCTGCCTGCATGTGAAGACGTGTGTTTACCGTTCCAGGTCGAGGTTCAGGGATCTTTCCAGTGTATTCCTTCCACTTAGAGCCAGAGTCCTGGTTCTCCATGTAGGGTCCTTGAAAGGCCTCTTGGACTTCAGGCAGAGAGAACCGACACACTGCAGATGCCTTCACGTTTTTCCTACAGACATCAACCCGCACAGTGAGAAAGACCAGAGCACAAACCACGAACAATAACAGCACTAAACCCAGGGTTGCCATAGTGACAGCAGTAGCAGTACAGTAGATCAGTGGCTCACCTAGTCAAAGCGATGGAAAGAGACAAACGGGAGGGAAGCACGGGAGGAGGGGGGAGGGTTCAAACACTGACAGAGACAGTATGAACTGATTAGAAGTCATACATCTCAGAGAGGAGTGGGGGGAAGGAGGAGAGAACAAAATGGTTTCAGAGAGGTGTAAAAAGAGCTGAGATAAGAGAAAGGAGATGAGGAGCTGGACGAGACAGCAGCATCCAAACAGAACAAAAATGCTAAAGATTGTTTACATTTTCTACTTTGTGAAGTATTGTGCTTTGGCATAAAACTTGAAATGTTGACCCCTGCAGTGAGGAGGTCTGGTGACTTTGTTATGCTGTGGTGGGAATTTTGGTGGCATAGTTTGAGTCTAATTATCCCTTCAGAGAGAAGGCTTACAGAATATCAATACTAAGTTCTTCATAGTAATCACTTTTATTCTATGATAAAACATTTCTATCCCGATCGGAGGGATCTTTTCAACGAAATTTGGTTAGACATCGCTCCACATTGGCATCATCCAAACACCAAATGAGGGAATATCTTTCGGCAGAACAGTGATTTATTACTTACACACTTAATTTTTCCTTTAATATCTCACCAGTTTGTATTTTCTACAAAGAACCTTTAATGTTTTAATAAAGACATTGAACCTCAGTTTATTATTGCAATCTATGGTTGGCATATTTTCCTTCAGTAGTCATTTGATTTCTTCACATATCACACTTTAAAGTCATTTTTCCTTATGGGTGATACACAGGAAAACATGAATGCACATAACAGCTGCGCTGAGTAACTGCTTATGGACACCAAACACATCCTGCTGCTGCTTTACAGTAAAACTACTGAACTGTCAAGGAAAGGCAAAGGGAGGGTTTGATTGTGAAACATTAGTTAACCATTATTGTGAAGATATAAAGACATAAAGTAATAAATTACTTTGGTAACCATTTTAAATCCATTTAAAGAGCAGCAACAGTGAGCTGTTAGTTTAAGAGCTATAGTCTGCAGTAATCAACTTATTATTTTTAACCAATTTCCTTGTTAAAACAATATATCTTGGTAGTGTTGCAAATAGAGACACCAGTTGCTAAATGAGTATATGCTGTTGTATTAATCCACTTGCTGTTGCCATAGTAATCACAGGTTTCACTAAATGAACAAGTGAAATCTTGATTGCAACTTTCCAAAGGCCATGTAAATCTGCATTTTTAATTAATATTCTCTCCTTAGACTTCTGTAAAACTCCACCAGTCAACTTCTTTTCACATCGTTTGGATAAAGAGGTTCTTTGGGCTTTGTTTCCCTCCTCTTTCATCTCGTCCCTTCCTGTCTTCTTCGATTGTCTTAATGTATCGATCGCTGCCTTTCATCTGTGTCTCGCTCATTTACATTTGCATCCTCAAAGCCCCCGTCAGCCAGAGATCTTGAAAACACACAGATTCCCACTCACCACTCCAGGCCGAAGATGCCGTAGAAGAGCGTGTCCTGCGGCGTGCGTCCAGGCATAACAAACACGCTGCGCAGCATGTTGAAGTGGAAGTCGTACTCGGGCAGGGAACAAGTCAACCTGGTCTTGAGGAACGATGTCCAGCGTTTCTGGAGGGTTAAATGGCCTCCTCGGTCGCCCTGAGGAAAGAGAGGGGGAGGAGAGGAGGAGGAGGAGGGAGGGAGAGAGGGTTACATGAGGTAAGAACCTGAGTAAAGGAAAAACAGATTTTGGCTCAGGCTGGCACACAAGAGGATGTGAACCTCCTGAAGAGCACAACAGATGGTGAGGGAAAGCAATAACGATATATTCAATAAGGTTATGGCTTCCCATAGGTAAGACTCCCCTCTGCAATCTACAGGTTTGTGTGAGTGTGTGTTTGCACTCGCTGTGCAGTGAGCTTCTAAGTGGAAGTGACAGCCACACAAACAACCCATGAAAACACATCTCAACTTCCATTCATGATTGAAAAAAATGTTTTGACAACTTCACAGTGGGGAAAACTTGACTCAAGGCCACAGTTCTTTTGGAAACCAAACAAATAACATCATCTTGCCTTTTGATTTGAACTTAGAAATGTATTCAGCCTGTGGCAAAATGCAAATGTCACATACGCCGCCACAAGGCATTTCTATAAAGATGAAAACACAAATATGCCGCCATGCTTTCAAAGAGAGTGTTTGTGAACGGGCTTCATTTTAAGGGGGAGAAAACAACAAGGTTATAACACTGTACAGCTGGCTCTTGCCATTTTCAACTTCTTCCTGGGCAGTAGGAGATGTAAATCATTCACATTTCAGGCAGCGGCGGATGCTAAACAGTCTGTGTCTCACCTGCAGCCATCCATCCCTTTCACTCTGAGCCACACTGACTCAGCAACCAATTCATCAGCTGCACAGTCTGCTCCTCTAATTACAATGGGACCTTGTTCCAAATGCATTCCCCATCCAGCTCCTCATCTATTACAGTGCCCTCTCCTATCATCAACGAAGCCTTCGCTCATTCTAGCCTGATGGAAGGTTTCACTCCTGGTTGCAAAATGTCTCCTGCATCTCTCTTTAATCTGCGCTCACCTTACAAACCCGAGCTACTCGAGCCACCCTGCTGCGGCTGTAGGTTGTTGTCTGTTCTTGGCTCGTCTCGGTGAAGAAGAAGTAGATCTTATCGTCATCGCCAGTGCTGCTGCCCAAACTCTCCTTCACAAGTGCTGAACCCACGAAGTCTGCCTCTGCAAAGGGGAGAAAGAAAAATTGACTCACACTGTGCTTTTTTCTTGTTGGATAAAAGTCTTTTTCACCTCATGTGAAGCAATTAGCTGAATAGCATGAACCTTTAATACCATGAAAGTCAGTATTGCAAGTGTCTTGTCAACCCCCTAATATTCCACCTGTAGCATCTTGCCAAAACAAAAACAAAGTCAGAACAAAGGCAGCTGCCAGTGAAGATTTTGTACCGAGCAGCTGCATATTTTTAATACGAAGGGGAAAGACATGGCACCACTAGTGGTACAGGACATATGCTGAAAGCAAAAGGTGAAGCGGAAGATGATTACATGCTTTAATAAGCTGTGAAACATCAGAGAGAGCAGAGCATTTTAATAAGTTTTTAAATCATTTCAACTCAAAACTGCATTTTTAGAGGAGTCTGTGGCAGGACTATGACACACAGTCATGCTATTGGTTCTGTGAAGCTATTCTTAGGTACACCTATGCAGCAAGCTATATGCTGTATGCACACAGCGAGCAAGGAATGTTCCCACAATATTACCTACAAGTTCTGATACTGTTTTAGATTACATTTTTATTCAAATAACATTTTAAGGATGTTTATCATTAAAGTATGTTCCTGTGAGATAAAAAGGTAACTACGACATGACATTTTAACTGCAAATTTGAGGATGTTGTCAGACGATGTTACCTGATAAACAAGGAAGAACAATCTGGAACTGTCATTTGAAAAATGTTTTTTGCATGGTTTTCTGTAAAGTGGTATATTAAAGGTAGGAAATTTTGACTGCAATATTCTCAGGATGCTTTGTGGATACTGTTGAGCTAACACATCTTTATGTATGTTATCTTCTATAAAACTATCTCACAACTGCTCAGGATAACAAAGAGAGGATGTTCTCAATATAAAAAAAAAGGATTCTGACCTGATACTGGTGTTAATACCACAACACTTGTTAAAAAGTCAGGGAATTACCAAAGAATCACAATTCATCCTAATAATCCTAATAATATGAATGCCTATGAATCACTCCAATTGTTACAATATTTCATTCAAAATCACATATGTCAACCTCATGGTGGTGTTAAAGGAAACGTCAGGGGATGACTAAAGTTGTTAAGGAGCATTGCCTTGAAAACCATGAATGTTTACTCTCAGATGTACGTCGCTTTGGATGAAAGTGTCTGCTAAATTAAATTGTAAAACTGTCTGTACAAAATGTCATGACAATCTGTGCAGCAGTTGGTGTTTTATTTCATTCTGCAAGTGTTGAAGTGACAGACTGGGACTAAAAAAAACAGATGTCAGTTCAGGGAAATCTAAGCCGTATTGTTTTAAGAATTACTGGAGCAATCAGTAGTAGGTGTAAAGAAAGTTAATGCATTATTGATCCACTGAAGCTGAAGCAGTGTGTAAGTTGCTGAGGATAACCTGAAGTTATCTCACTCTCCCACCAAACCTACAAACATCATATAAAAGAGCTTTTATCATCCTGGGAGAGTAACTCACCGTTCAGCCAGCGCGTGGGAGCATCTTCTGTCTTTAGTGTGGGAGATGGAGAGTTGCGGCGGATATCTGGAAAGCTCCTAAACTCATACTGGGAAGCCGTATATATCTGCTGGTCTGAAGGAAAGACGCGGTTTGTCAGGTGTTTCAGTTGTTAAATGGAAGTGACTGGCAACTGTTTTTAGACCAGCTTACCTATAATGAGGGCAGTGTAACCTGTCGATGGGCCATAGGGACATTTGTCTTTGCCCTCTTCAGGCTGAGATGAAATAACAAACCTCTCCTCATCCTACGCAGAGAATGACATTTGGGTAATGAGATAAAACACGTAGGTTCAACTTGAAATTTTAAAATATATAGGGATTTCAAAACGTATTCAGTAAACACAGCATGTAATATTGCACTTGAACTGCTATAGAAAGAAATGTGCATGTTACGCATGGACATACTATGAATGCACAGAGGGGACTGAAGGCATGAGTCCCACACATGTAGAGATGAGTTGAGTTGAACCTTTGGAGGAGGCGGATGTGATTAAAACACTCCGTCTGAAAGAAGAAGGAATAAAATATATTGCAGTGAGGAATGAATATTAATACATATGAGAGAATAAAACACAAAACGATGAAGAGGAAGGGCTGAGACTGAAAGAACTACTAAGTGCCTACCTTATTGTCTTTTCCCTTGAGCAGGCAGAGACGTTTCTGCTTTGGGGAGGCCTCCCACTCAATCTATAACACAGCAAATAACATACAGTAAGACTGAAGGAGAACACTCAGAGATGGATGAGTTCATATCACTGACTTACACAAAATCTTTGGCAAAATATCACAGATCTTACAGTGGATAAGCAGATGAATGATTTTTTTTTTGCTTTAATAATTCATACTTTAGGAATTCTGTCTCCTCTGTAGCAAAGAAAGTCAGCTTAGCTCATTTGCATTTACAGTTTAGCAGGAGACAGAGGAGTGGTTGCAATGAACACACACACACCTGCAAATTACACCTCATGACATGGACAACCTGTATTACCATAACTAGCATAACAGTTTAATGTCAATCTGTCGCCAGCTACTAAACAAACTGGTAGTAAACAAAGCAGCACGACAAGTCAAAGATGCTTTTTTCAGTTTCTATGGTGTTGTAACCAGCTGAGGACAAAATCATAATCAAGCTGTGATTTCAGCTCTTGCTGATTTGGTGACAGCTGTTGCTACCAGAGGTAATGATGAGGATATCTCATCAAATGCAAGTCCTGGAGTTATGTTTGAAATGAAACTGGATGGAGAAGACAGATGGTTTGAGGGAGGAGTGAAGGAAGACATCTTTGTTAAACTGACACAGCCATCCCTGAACAGAAGAGAGGTTCTTCGATACCATTTATATTTAATTTTTTTATTAACTTTATTTTATTTTTATTATTTTATTTATTAACTTATAATGCAGCCCAGTGATCTCTTTGCAAAAAGTTTCACAACCAATAACATCTTGAGTCATCCGTGACCTGGCAGTTTCACAACCATTCACACCTTGAGGCATATGAGGGTTGTTAATGGGTCATTAGCCGTGTAATTAGAAAGTGAGAATAAATACCTGAGACTCTCCATCACGCAGTTAGAACTGAAGAAGCCTCTTGGACGAAGGTGAAACAACTCATTAGAGATACTTATGAAAAAGACGAAGACCCTAATTAAAGCTCAACGTCTTCTTTATAAATAATGCAAGCTATACTTGTATAGAAGCAAATGTGTTCTGTACTGAAACTATGGTCTGGTCTGGTTTTATAGATTTTACAATTATTTGACAGACATGCATTATTTCCTGGCGTGTTCACAGCCATTCATTCGTTGCAGTAATGAGGGACCCCATAACTGACAATGTAAAATTCTGTATAGACTACTGAGTGAAGACACATTTGATGACAACAGATAAATGAATTCCAGACATAAATAGCATCAAAAATTAGGCCTGACACTGACAATGATGATAATGAGAAGGGGAATGGGGGCAAATCCTTGCAAAATCCTCAACTAAGTCTTATGAACCTACAATATTAAATAGAATCTGACTTAGAGCAGCCTCTTTGTTCAAACAGACCCTTTGTTTAGACTGTCATCACAAAATTGTGCAGAATCACTGTGCAACCATAAACATTAATTAAAAGAGAACATCTCAAAACATGACAAAAATGTGTACAAAATACAGATACAGTTTTAGAAAGTTCCATTTGGCAGAGTTTTAACCCTATGATTGAAAGGATTGAAATTCATTCTATCTTTTAAAAAGATGCCCAAATGACATCATTTACTAGAGGCAAACACTGTGGAAACAGGAAAAAATCATCAGGTTTTCAACTTTTCAATAGTTTTTGAACAACTCGTCTGTGACTTTCCATTCTGTTTCAAAATGGAACCAAGTCTAACCTCAAAATTACTTCATTCTCGACGTGTCTTATTTTTTTAATGGTAAAAATCACTGTTTACACTAATCAGATTATGTAAAAACTAAATATTCAGCATTCCTCAGCGAAACTGTGAAGCCATGACTGACTTGTCTGTAATGAACAGACACATGAAAATAAAATCTGGGATTTCTCAGCTGAACTGCAGGCAGTGTTGAGCAGATAAATGACAAGCATGGAGATAGACGGAAGATGTAAGTAGTAAAATGTCTATGGTATATACACCACCGTTCAAAAGTTTGAGGTCACCCAGACAACTTCATGGTTTCCATGAAAACTCACATGCTTATCCATGTGCTAACATAATTGCACAAGGGTTTTCTGATCATCAATTAACTTTCAACACCATTAGCTAACACAATGTAGCATTAGAACACAGGAGTGATGGTTGCTGGAAATGTTCCTCTGTACCTCTATGGAGATATTCCATTAAAAATCAGCTGTTTCCAGCTAGAATAGTCATTTACCACATTAACAATGTCTAGACTGTATTTCTGATTAATTTAATGTTATCTTCATTGAAAAAATGCTTTTCTTTCAAAAATAACCCCAAACTTATGAACAGCAGTATAGATTCACCATTTTTTTCAAGCCATGGTTTTGCATTTTTTCCATAAAGTTGTAGGAAATTGTATTAGAGTGACAGGCGCAAAAAGACGGTACAGAGGGTGAAACTGTGAGCTTAAAATACTGGCAACGCTGGTAGGTACACATCATGTTATGCTAATTACTGAATTAATTAGAAACGGCTTCTGTGTTAACATATGTGGATGATATTAATATGGATTCTTTATCTATTTAAAGTTACAGTGAAAAGATACAGCAGTCGGTTCTTCAGTTTTATTCTCATCAATACATTAATTTATGCAGTGAGCTGCTCCTGTGGTGTGACTGCAAGTTATTGTGTTGAAAACAATACAACTACACACACACAGATGCAGAAACACACAAAGGGGGTGACGGGGGGAATAAATACTTCTGCCTCAAAAAGAAATGTTGTTGCCTCACAGAGTTCCTACATTGTGAAATGCAAATGACGCCGTGGCAGCGTTAAAGATTCGGTAGAACACAGAAACAAACAAACTCACAGAGAGAGCAGAGCTGGCTGAGATGTCAGAGGCATTGAGGGCGAACACAGACCCTCGGGCCCCGACGTAGAGACGCTCACTGTCAGCCTCCAGCAACATGGTGCTGTAGTTGACTGCAGAGGAGTGGAAACGCCTGCAACCCTGGAGACCTGAGGAGAGGAGAGGAGAGGAGAGGAGGGGAGGGGAGGGGAGAGGAGGGGAGGGGAGGGGAGGGGAGAGGAGAGGAGAGGAGAGGAGAGGAGAGGAGAGGAGAGGAGAGGAGAGGAGGGGGACTGTTGTTAATGAAGGTGACCTTTCATAACCCCCTGACACTCCTCCTGCTACGTCTATTTATGCAAAGAAGCTCCTACCTAATGCCCTTAAAAAAAATGCATCACACACATTAATATGCCACACATGCTCTCCTTTCTTTAGAGGCTGAATCAGTGGTCTGATATCTGGAATAATTTTCCATTCAGAGGAGGATTGGTGAAATTTTAGAGATGACACACTCAGAGTAAGTGGGAGAAAAATGATGACATCAACCCAGTTTAGGCGTCTTTGTGCGATATTGGACAATACAAATGGTTTTGTGCATCTACACACATTACCACCTGGGTATATCTCAGCACAAACGCCGTCCAGTGCTGCTATTGATTATGGTCTGTCTCTATGGGAACGACCAAAGGTTCACGAATAGCATTTTTCAGAGAAAAAGCATCCTTTGTTTTCATTCATGCTTTCTAAAACACTACAGAAATAGACATCTTTATTAGCTGTAGTGATTTTGGAAAGATTATTGCAATGTGTACATGCACTGAAAAACAATTTGTATCATTTGGATGTTTATGTGATAATTTTAGCAAAAGACTCTGAAAAAAAAATCCACATACATCTGTGGATCTATGCATAAATACATCTCCCTAAATGCTTTTCGAAAGTCACAGCCACCAGGGAGGGGCATATTAAAAGCTCCAGAGCGAGAGCATTTTCAATCTAACTTGACAGCATGAGAATGAAGGGTGAAACAGAATTTCATCTTCTGTGATGGATTTTTTGCTCTATTATTTTCGAACGCTGGTGCAAAGTGGTGAGAAGACCTTGTTCTTTGATTCTGAGGGACTTCCTTTTATCTGAGATTCTTTTTTTAGACTGTGAGAGAAAAATTCTTGTATTCAACTTGACTATATTGTAGCTGCACAGAAAACCTTACAAGGCTTCACAATCCCTTGTGTTTAGCTTGAAATAAGAAAAATACAATAACAAAATGGAAAAGACACAATAGATTTAATACAATACCTTTCAGGAAATAATCCCCAATGTTTCAGGTCACAATTCATTAATAAAAATGTACCAAAATGTGCAGATTTTTATCCTATGAGATTATTTTGTGCTTTTTTTCTCTTAGACATTGTGGTTAATCTTTTTTGTAACATGCTCACAATGACAGTGCTAATATACTAATGTTTACCATGTTACATCATGTTAGGTCAGCTTGTTAGCATGCTAACAATTGTTTTTTTGCAGTAATAAGAAGTGCAACAATGGCTGATCTGTGGAAAAGGCTGTTTTACACTGACTATTTTACACCTGTAGAACAACTTTATGGGTTTTTTTTAGGGGGAGGAAAAATGCATCTACAACAAGCTTTTACCTCTGAGAGGCCCTGAAAAATATGCTGTGTGTCTCGACTGCTAAAACTTTAAATAAGTGCCATAATTTCTGGCCTCTCAATGATCTCATCTAACAATAACATTCATTCTAATACCGCCATCAGCGATGTAGCATTCATCATATAAGCTAAAATAACAAACATTCCATTGTTCTGTTTAATAGAACTGGAGTAACATGCAGCAATTACTATTTTTATATATTATAGAAACAACGCAGTCGAAGGTGCTGGATGCTACACCGCGATGGAAACAAAGACTTCCTTTAAACATTCATGCTACCTCGTACCTAAGTCCTGACTCCTAAGTTCCTGCTGTGGAAAACTGTCTACAGCTTTATTTTTGAAAACCAGGATATTGGTTCAAGTATATTAACATTTAACCCTGAGTGGAATATATGGTCCGAGATCAAGGTCTTTTCTGCAAAAAATAAGCAAAGTAAAGGAAAAACAAGAGGAAAAGAAAAAAACAACAAAAGCATATACAAACAAAGAACATAGCTAAACAATACCAGAGCAGTGTCAGCGAAAGTGAATATATTTACCAAATTTCAAAACACTCAAAACCACAACTGCCAACCTAACAGAAAATTCAAGTTTGTTGAAGTCCAAGATGTTTCAATCTGGACTAAACCAGCACATCAGCAGTCCTCCATAGTACAGCTAAAAATACCACAAATTTGGTGATTCCAGCATCATGATTGTCAGGATTATCAGCTTTTCTTTGTTTTACGTACAGTAGCACTGGTCAGACATTACATTTTATCTCCACTGTGAACAATAAAAGGATTATGCTTATCACACACAGCTCTGATAAAGGAAGAAGAAGGCTATGAAACACAACATCCAGACCCTCACTACTTTCTGTGGATTTCTGTGGTTTGAGGTTTCTTCTCTTTGTGTACATGTCGCCCCATCAGGCTCTCCGGGCTATACTGGGATGCATCTGTTTGACAGAACACAATACTAATGAGGTTCAGTCACACAAACACTCAACAGTAGAGAGATATACTGTACTGTGCAGCACGAGCACACACACACTATCAGAGCATGTTATAAAGTTGTCTGCAGCAGTCATGAGGTGCTGGACAGTTACGTAAGTTCTAAACATACAATCCATCAGGACTCCACTAAGCCTGGGTAAACATTGCAGCAGTGTCAACACTCGCACATGCACATACATCAGTGGAAAAACAGGCAATCCCAGCAACATCTAAACAAGACTACGTAAAGTCGTAATTAAAAGTCTAATTAAAACATCTGACGTGACTGATGCTGAGCACGTTTCATTATCAGCTGTAGCGGAATTTTGACAGCAATGAAGCCACATAAACACAAAAGACAGCCACATTTCATGCCATCAGTGAGCACGGTAGCCACACAGAAAAGTGTCAGACTTCCTGCGTTCTTAGTCAATCCACTTCCCCCTGAAGACTGCATGGTTATCAAGTAAGCTGTCATTAAGATTCCTATCAGCTGCTGAGAAACACAATCCACTCTGCTCACTTCAGCAGCAGCAGCAGCAGCAGCAGTCAGTTCCCATCCAAAGCTGCTCCTGGGCGATCAGGTGTCGACTTTTTTTTTTTCCGTTATTCTCAGCAGGAGGAAGAAGAGTATTATCTGTCTGGGATTTTCAGAACAATAACTTTTCCTACGTGATATGAGTGTCTCATTTTGGGTGAGGACGATGCATTATGGTGCAGACAATGTCTACACTTCCTCGGTGTAATCCAAGCATAACGACACACAATAGCCTGTGTGTGTGTGTGTGTGTGTGTGTGTGTGTGTGTGTGTGTGTGTGTGTGAGGGCCTGACAGCTGGAGCCAGGTAACTCAAAACAACCAAGTTGAGAGCGTGACGCAGCAACGGGAGATTTATCTGGGCTGTATTACAATGAGACAACATCCCAAAGCACATTTTAGCTTCAGCTTATGAGATCGTGTGAGAAAAAGGTACGTTTGAGTTCATCTAGAAGGAAAGGAAAGCTGTGAGCACAGCACCGAGAGAAGCCCAGATGATACTATTTACTGAGCAAACACTTGGAGGAACCTCAGCTGATCTGCACAGTACACCGTGTCCAGGGACACACATGCACACACACACAAACACGCACGCACGCACGCACGCACGCACGCACGCACGCACGCACGCACACGCACACGCACATGCACACACACACACACACACACACACACACACACTGAACCTCCAGGTATTAGACTGTGACGTGACAGTCTTGAGTGTCAGGGCTGTTTACGGTTCAGAGTGTTTTGACGTGCAAACAAACTGTTGGTATTGAATAAAGAAAAGTTAAACGTGTTGACTGTCAAAGTGTGAGAAGTTTTGACAGGTGGAAATAGGGGGTGCTGCAATAAACCAACATTGACAATAATGGTGAAAAACGCTTCAGGTGGCTTGATCTCCAACCCTTCAACATCTAAGTTACCTCTGATGGCAGGCAAGTAGCAGCTCTTCCTCCACTGGTGTGTAAATGTGTGTGTGAACAGGTGAATGAGAAACCTAGCTATGATAATATCATAAAAAAGTCCACCACCAGTATCTGTATCAGTGATACTCCAACACTGGAACCACAACCAGTACAAATATGGTTACTATCTCTGTCTCCACCTCCATACATTTATATTTTGAGAGGAACTGATTTGCTAAAAAGGAGAAAAAAACACATAACAAACAGTTAAAGATGAATTATAAAACACTTATTTTTTCCTTTTGGCTCCAATAATCATGCCATTCTGATATCTCGACAGCTCCAATTTAAAATCAAGGTGTGTAATAAAGTATTTAGATGTATTACTAGTTTTCACTCTTTTTTAACAACCTGCTCCCCCTGCTTTTTCCAGCTATTAGCCTTTCAGGAACTAAAAATGGTGCTGAAATCAATCAAATTTATAATCCTTAACATAATATTCCTTTCCCTCCCCTAAATTTTTTAACTTGTTCAATTAGAGAAATAGCAAACTTCCAGTGTAGAGAGAACTGGTGTGAGTGTGTGACGGTGTGTGTGCGTAGATGCGTAATTTTTCCACCCCACACAGGTTTGGAAGCTTTGCCTTGAGGTTGCTAAGAAACACAGCGATTAAAGGGATCAGGGGTACGTTTTCATATCGAAGTTTTCTCATCAGGATGAGGAAAGTAAAAGTAACAAAGACTAGAGCTGGGGAGGATAAAGGAACCAAAAGAGGGTAGCGTAACCGTGAAAAGTAGAAACTAATAAAGAAAAGTTAAAACAAAGACAAACAGCTTAAATGTAAAGACAAAGAGAGGGAGAGTGAGAGGAGGGGGAGTGGATGAGAGAGCAATGGGGTGGCAGAGAAGGAGGTGAGTCATGTAGGAGGGCCTGCAGGCTGGACTGATTTACAGAAACTGAGATAAAGCTATCAAGAGAGGTTCGTATCACAAGGAGTAACAGGGGGAGAAAAGACAGATAATGAGTGTAAGTAGGCGATATGCTGTGAAAAAGACAACTGTTTAGAAAATGAGATAAAAACAGGGATATTGTTCTACAAGTGGATCTAATAGAAGAAGCAAATTTGGGCGCAAGTGGAGATGTGAGAAAATTTCTTTCACACGTCTTCGCATCAACAAATAAAGTCCAAGACCAGATAAGAGTCCTGCTTTAATGATGCACGCCTCCCCACACATGCACAACAGAAAAATGCTGTATACGACTGTCTTGCGCCATAGTACAACGGTTGTCATGGTTACGGTGCTTCTCAACTAGTGGTGTCAGACTCCAGGGATCCAGGAGTAAGCACTTCACTCATCTGCCTCTGTCTCTGCATCACCTCAGGCTGCATGCCATCACACGCAATGCAAGTAAATAATAATCACAGCTTGATAAGGAAACATCACCATGGCTGACAGAAGGGGCAGATGAGTGCATATTTCAAGTCGGTGTGCACATGCATGAGATCGAGAGGAGTGAGAAGAGTCTCAGGGATAATGTGGGATGCAAGAAAGTGAAAGAGAGGAAGGAAAAAAAAGGAAAACTGGAGGACAGTGGCTGCAGAAATCTTGAAGAAAATTAACATATCAAGAACTTCTTTGTAAAAGTCTATCATTAAAAACTTGACGGCTACTATTGTAATTGTTGTCTGAATGTAAAGCACTACGTGAATACTGAGTCACTCAAACATGAGTCATCTTCAGGTATTTCACGTCATAATGTGACTGGTGACTCATTTGAGCTATGTAGTTCAAAGCAGCTTAACGTTTGTCAACATGGACAAGCGGCACATTGTTAAACTGGTTAGATTTTCCACAGTTCAAAGGTTCAGTTCAGTCCTATGCCAAAGGTTAGCGTCTAGAGGTGTGGAATTTCATACAGGTGAGGTCGACAAGATGTAGATGGTATGAGGTGATTTGCATAGTTGTGGCATAAAGTGCATCCTAGTTACTGGTATTTAAATGTGACACATTGGAACTGGTGTAGTGTAAGTTGGGTTTTAGTCACATGCTAAACAAGCGCACTGTCAGAAACTAGATGTCTTTACTTTTCAAATTAAGTCTCATATGTGCATTTTGGCCTCATAGTGTACCCAGTATAAGCTTCTATTATTTAGGTATTGGATTTCAGTGAATTATATTTACATAGTGCACACACTATGTAAGACTTCTCAAGGCACCTTGCATAATTATATTATAGAAAGAAACCTAATGAATCCCACAACCCCCTTTATACAAAGACTAGTGTGTAAAATAGCAGAAAATTCCAATAAAGGGGCGGATGTTAACTTTGAAATAGTTCAGCGATTTAGGGGAGAATCAAGCAATTTTAAACTGTAGACATTTTGGCAGTAATGACATACACCACAAACTGATTTTTTTTGCACAAAACCATCTGCGTCCTTACCGCTGCTCAACACAGTGACACGTGGCGTCACATCCAGGTCCAGCGGCGTCCTAAACGGGTAACCAGCCACCGTCCCACACCAGCAGCTGAGCAGCAGAAGCTGCAGCACGGAGGATCGAGCTCCACGCATCTCCACTGAGCGCGTCACGGGACAAACGCTGTCCGACCACAGTGTATATGTATACAAAGGCATTCACACAAACATATTCACCCTATGACTCACACACACCTCTGCACGCACACACACCCACGCACTGAGACAAACACTGGCAGCCTCTTTCACTGTGCTGTAGAGAAGACTGAAGACACCTGAAAAAAATAGAACACACACAAAACCAACAGTGTTAGCAGTCTGTGACACCTGAAAAAAGTCAGAGGAGAAGTTGAAAAAGAAGAAACGCTGGTGCAGCAGAGTTCAAACACATTAAACAAGCTGATGTGGAGGATTATACGAAGATGACGACAGAGATATGAAAGAGATACAAAGTGCACACGCTCAATGAAATATTGGGAGCTTCTGCAGATCAATATTTTCTCTGAGACCGGGCTGCCTTTGCATGCTGCAAAGAGTGGAGTGTGTGTGAGCAGCTGCTGCCGAGTCTAAACACAAGACTGAAAATATCATTAACCAAACAATGACTGTCAAACAGAGCTACGTGCCGATATCACGAGCAAACACTTGAGGATTAAACTGCGATGTGGAGCAACGCCGATCGATAAGGCGTGAGACCCGTTCAAACTGGCAAGACATACCTGAGAGCAGCCGAATCCTACGGGTGGAAAGATTGTGAAATATGATAATCTCTAAGATGTGTGAGTGTTGTGATATGAATGCCAATGTTGTTCCAGCAGAATAAGACCCCTTTTTGGAGGAGTGGAGGGAGTGATGGTGAGGGGAGGTGGAGGGAGGAGGTGTGTGTATCCCATGCACCAGTGCACACACCAACACTGGAAATACACCGACAGACACTCTGTGGAGCATCACCAACCTGATCCAATTTTATCTGGGGGAATGGTGACATCTCTCTTCGCCTTACTCTCCCTCTCTGTGTTTCTTTTGAGAAAACACACACACACCACACACACATAGACACACACACACGCACACATACGCACACATATGCACACAAGCCCTCCAACTCCTCTCCCAGTTCCAAATGTAAACAGTTACACTCTTAAGTGCTTTCTATCAAACAAAGCTCGCCTCCAGCAACCTGAAGAGCTGAACGTCCAGAGAGCCTGCTTGATCCTTCTATGACGCAAACCGACGCACACATGTGCACGACCCAGATCGATTCACGCACACATGCAAGGATGCAACAACAATAAGAAAAAAAAAAAAAAACGGTAAAAAGGTGAAGCCATTAATACAAGAGACTGCTCTCACAGAAAGCCCCAGCAGTCCCTCAGGGCTGACACCATGACAACGGCTGGTTTGAGCGTTGCATAATGTTACGGACGAACACGGCAAAATACAGGTGTGGACGCAAGGGATACTACACTAAATGTGATGTTAACAGCAGGTAGTAGCAGTAGGGCAAGGAATCACAGGATCATTGTATGTATTAGACATTCAAACATATATATTATTACACCCCGAGGACATTAAAGCCATGTAGGAATTCCATGGACTGCTAGTACTACAGCAATCTACAAGATTATAATCCTTAACATGCAATGTCAGAACACCAATATACAGAATATATAGAATGTAACTGAAGCCTCTAGATCCTAATGTTTTCAGGTTGGTGTGTGTTAAAGGGTTATCCCATTTTTATTGTTTTTTAATGTTTTAAGAAGAACACAGTGGTGATTTTGCATGGTTTAGCCCCTTAACAAATCTGATTTACTTTACATTATCGCTGCACATTTTCCACAACAAACTAAATCAGTTCTTAGATTAATTTTCTACCTTCCTTGTGGGTTTCATTTAGCTTCCCTGCGAAACCTACAGGAGATGTAGGTAAAATAAAGGTGAGGCAGGTAATACATCACACTAGACATTTATTACATTTTTTTTCTTCTTTTTAATAAAATTGCAAGGTAATGCACTTGTGAGTCGGGACTGTTCTAACAATCAATCCATGTTGGGCCAGCAGCGAGAAAGTATTATAATCTGAAGATATGTTGTCAGGAAGAAACAATAAAAACAAGAAGTAAACAAGAATGTCAAGGAAAAGGCGATGCAAATTTGTAATTAACTAACAAGATGTTTGTTTCATCATAGTATATTTGATACTTTTTGTGTTGTGGACAAAACAAGCAATTCACAAAAACACTGCAAAAATAATTAAGATTAATTTATTAGTAAAACTGTTGTTTGTTTATACTCGTATTAAAAAGATGAACTCCCTGCAGCTGACTCTCAAGCTTGAGATGTTGGATTTTCCCAGAATACAAGAGACAGAAGGCGTATGAAACACAGTCCCTGGTGGCAAATTTATTACTTTCACAAAAAAAAAAAAAAAAAAAAAAGAAAGTCTGGGATAAAAGCGCAGTCAACTAAATCTTCACAGTGATGGATTTTAAGTCTCTGCAAAGGGATATTTTTTACTGTACTTCAGTAAAAGTGAAGCTGCGGCTTATGGTTTGAAAATGTAAAGTATATGTGACTTGAAGAATTCTTAACAGTCCTCTAGGGGTTGTGAAATATAAACTTCAGGATCATCTGAAAGCCTCTCGCTGAAAGCAAAGCTGCTTTTATGAGTTCCTCAAGTGCAGCCATTTGGGAATACTACGTTTTCTGCTAATCTTAACAACTTTTCACAGGGTTTACAACTCTGTGCTGCTCCCAAAATAGCTTCCGAGGACACCAAATATTCCAGTTCTCTCTGCTGAACCCAAAACCCTGTACAGGTGTGTCAGCTGCCCTCCCAGTCTTGTCTAAGCTCCTCTCAAAAGGTGGCTGAGGAGGTGCACTGAGGGGCTCATTTATCTGACTCATGCACACCAAATCACTCAAATGGGCTGTCATGGTCTGAATTCCTTCAGTCAGTCAGCCATAGTGGTCCTCATGTGGTCTGATAATCTCTGCAGGAAGAGGGGTCTATTCACATGGAAATGGAACAGCAAAATGACAGAAAGAGAAAAGAAGATATGAAAGCAAAGAGGTAAAATACTGCGAGAAGGTCCAGCAGTGAAAAGGGAGCACCAGCAATTGTCACATTCCCAATTCTCTGTCATCTAAAATCAATTATTCCTGCCTTGCTCGGAGTAACTCTGAATGCAGAAGCGTTCAATTGTTAATTGGCCGCTGAACGCAGCAGTCAAAACTTTGAGGCAATGTAGAAAGAGAGATGTAAAAATGAAAATGATTCAGGCCCAGAGGAAGCGACAGCCACTCCACGGCTCATGACCTAACCTTTCTAATCTGTCTTCCTCCTGATCTCATTGCAAGCTCTCTGTCCTGTGACATTCATTCAGGGAAATGGATTTTATCAGGCAATTATACAGTGTCTATAAACCCGCCCTGAATAGAAGAGACTGGAGCGCTGCAGTGACAGCTCCATCAACAGACAACATTTGTCCCAAAGGACTCCAAACTCTCTGTGTTTTGAGTTGAATATGCGTCTATGTGACAAATGGTAGAAAAGATTACAGTCACACCCATTGAGCTACGCTTCAAGTGACAGTCAGATTGCTTTAAAACACTCTTGTTTCACAGACAGACAAAAGGAAGCCAACTCTACTGAACTCCGTTTGTTCTCCGGACTGCAGCTCTATAATCTATACAGTCACTTAGTGAATGGAACACTGAGCACTTTAAAACCCACCTTCCACACTGGAGGGTTTTTTTTGACAATACAACAAAATAAACAAAGCTGTGCATGGTCAGTGCGTTACCAAAATGCCATTATTTATAATTGTGTAGCTTCTTTTGTAAGTTTTTCCACTCGCTCTGTTGCTCGGGCAGTCCAAATACTCCAACAGTTTAGTTTCAGGCCTAAAATTCATCATTTTTGCGGCTCTAGAGAGAGACTCTCAACAGCCATTACAAATGTCATTTGAGGAAATGGGAGGCTTACAGTCAATTTAGACATGTCTTAAAATGGTTTAGGAAATAAAAACCTCTCAAGATTAGTCAATTTCATCTACAACATGTAACTTAACTCCTAAAAGTTGCCTCAGAGGGCTTCACAATCTGTAATAATCTCAATATTTAGATGCTCAATTTGGTGAGGAAGCTTGTCAAAAAAAAGAAATAAAGAAATATAATACAGAAAAAGGGAGAAATGTATGGAAGAACAACAGAGGTGGAACTCCTCTTCAAGGACAGACAGATGTGTAGATACTAGGAAGCCTCAATAGAGCGCAAATCAGGGCTAAAACTAGTGATTATTTTCACTGTCAATTAACATGATGACTATTTTCTCAAATAATTGATTAGTTGTTTGGTCTGGAAATGGTGCAAAATGATGATCAGTGCTTAGCAAAGCTCAAGATGATGTCCTAAATTGTCATTGCACATCCCAAAGATATTGAGTTTACTGTCATAGTGAAACTAAAAAACCAAAAATGCTCTAATCAGAAAATCACTCAAACTGATTACTAATTTAACAGGTGATAACTGTCAAATCATTCCAGTGCAAATATATATTAACAATATGAGCTTTTTTCCCCCATAAATACACAATGTTTGAGGCGTTCAAGTGCAGATGTAGCATAGAAATAGACATCTTTTCATTGACAAAGCATGGTGACTTCAGTCTGAGCTTTCTTTTTTTTTTTTTTATTAAGGTTCATCACACACTTTGGATCGAGCAAAATGCAAAAGTGAGCCTACAGCACTCTAAAGAGCTAAAAGCAGCAGTGAAGTCATCATAAAAGCTTGATTATGACTGACCAGAAAGTACCCAACACTCAAGCCATGATGATTTTATAGGCAAGTAGATAAGTGGGTTCACTGAGTTTCCCTACTGGCCCAATGATTAGATCACACACACCATCAATGAACAGCAGATCAGTGGCTGGTCACCCATCTTTTAAAGATCAATCATCAGTGTGTGTTTACAGCTCATTCAGTCTAATCAGAGCTGCTCTGCTGGCTTTGTGCCATGTGATTTCTACATAAATTACAGGCTTTGTCCCCATCTCTGCTGATAACTGGATTGAAGGTCTCTCTCGATGCAATAAACACAGAGGCGTGTAATGGGTCACTGGGTGTTTCTGTGCAGCAATTAGCCAGTTTAACACACGATAGAGAACACCTGTTTGAACTGGGCAGGTAAATATATTCGATTAAATGAATAACATACCAGAAAAGCTGCACAGACAACGCATATTTTATATTATGAGAAATATTTATGTACAAAAAATAAGAAATATGGCCTAGAAATATCTACACTTACTGTGGGAACAGTGTGGAAGCATCATAAAGTGCTACAAAAAAAAAAAAAATCAATATCTCTATCTGTGCAGCGGTGGTGTAATATTCAGTGTGTCTTACCTGAATTCGTGCAGAAATTCGTCGAAAAAAATTGATATACACGTTTCCCAAAGCTTCGGATAATCCAGCTGGACTTTAAACGCCTGGCGTCCACTCTCTGAAACATAAAAACACCCACTGAGAGACACGCAGCTCCGACTGTCGACTCGCTGCTCCTCCACTCATTTGCCGTCACAGGTGGCCCGCCCTCCCACGACGCTCACTTTAGTGTTTCTCTCCGCCAACCTCTCAATAAGACGCCGGTTTTTCGCTGTGCCACTTTTTTTCGACTGTATCCTGACGTCCGCACAGAGGGAGTTGCGGTTAAGAGGCAAAGTGTGGAGTAAAGGTGGAATAAAGCAACCTGTCCCGTCCACAGCTGCAGGGCGGCGCTGCACTGACACCCAGCGGCCACACGAGGAATTACACCCAGCAACTTGCTATAAATTCAAGATTCCAGATTGAAGACCTTTATTTATCACAAACACAACTGTACAGAGTATAATGCGCTGTGGAATGCATCGTGCACCTGTTCCAGACCGAAACAATAAGAATAAATGCGTGTTTTTATTATTTATCCTTATCTATCTATCTATCTATCTATCTATCTATCTATCTATCTATCTATCTATCTATCTATCTATCTATCTATCTATCTATCTATCTATCTATCTATCTATCTATCTATCTACCTATCTATCTATCTATACATAAATACATACAATACATACAAGATAAAACAATAATAATATAATAATAAATATAGCACATTTCATAACTTTAAAACTTAGAAAACACCTGAAAATTTAATTGCACATTGTTTTAGCAGAATTATAAAAGACATTTCATAAAAATGTTACTATAGAGCCTGATTTACTTCATCCCTTTTATCGATAATGGAGATAGATTTGCAATGATTAATGAATAAGTTGCCACCTAGTAAATTAATCACACACTGTTTTATCAATGATTATTCACTTTAAGCAATTTTTTAAAGAGAAAAAAAGTCTAAAATCTCTGATTCCAACTTCTAAAATTTAAATATCCTCTGGTTTCTGTTCTCTTCTACATGAGACAATAATATGTTTAGGCTGTGTACAAAGCAAGGCTTTTGATCATCTCTAACTTTGCAAAACACTCAGCAACATTTTTCACCATTTTCTGACATTTTACAGACCACACATCTAACTCATCAGTCAAGAAAATAAATGCCACATTAATTGATGGATAAAAATTGTCAGTTGCAGCTCTAGACTGAAACCAGTGCTGCTTTGGTTTATCCTGACAAAAGAAAAGTAAATGGGACTCTCTGATATTTCACTGGCATTTAAAGCAAGTTTGTGAATTCATTCAAAAAAAATTATTACTTTAAAGTCCTTGAAAACTTTTGACTTCAAATGTACTGTTGTAGTCATGACTAGAAAAAAAAATCAACTTTTCATTTTAACAGTGGGAAAAACACATTAAATGGGGAGATTTGGAAAATGTTGAGCATCAAACACTTCATTTCCTGCATTCTAGGGAAGTTTTGTCCACCAATTTGTTTATTTCTGCATCTATTGATGGTGGAAATGTCTTTCTATATGTAAAGGACACACATTTCAAAACATAATGGCATTTAAAGCAGTAAAGTTCTCAAGAATTCTGTAGTGCTTTCAAATGGTTGTTCTCCTGTAGTTCAGCTTTTCTCATTTAATATTATCTAACTGAGTCAACACATGTAAGCTGGACTTACTCTTCTGTCCTCCTGTGTGTTTTGTTTGTGACAGCTTATTGTCATCAATGCCAAAGTCATTCATTTTAATTCACTTTGATCGTGTACATCTCAGCTATGCTGCTGAAGCTGACTGAAAACAAGAATACAACACATTTTTCCCATAAATGATTAAAACATTGATCAGATCTATTAGCGACCTGCCCCTGGAGGTGCTGTCTACAAAGAACATTACAGCAGTTTCTTCTTGTCTTTATTGAGGTGGACAAACAAAAACAAATTCTCAAACAAAAACTGATGCTGAATGGATCAATCAAAAAGTAAAACAATCAAAACTCTGTGTCTTACTTGAAGAGCAGATTTTATCCTGCTGGCAAGGTGGAAATGAAAAGTTCCTTGTGTTTCTCAAGAGACATGACAAAAATAGCCATTTATACACACACGAGCACACACAATCCTTAAAATGTGGATTATAATACTGTTAGACTATAGATTGAATTGAATACAAACTTCTCTAACACATGATCACATTTTAAACTGTTGTGGCAAATTGAGAAAAACAGTTACACATGTCAGAGAAATGGAGCAAATTTTGCATTTATTTGGAATCCTATTAAAGGCCTTCTGATGACTACAAGTACAATATAGCTTCTTTTTAGGTCTTTTTTGGTCTCCAGGAAGGAAATATCTGGCTCTTTTGCACCAAAATGTTCAAGCAGCTTACTAACTTTGTCTATCTGCTGTTTGGTGCTGGACGGATTATATCAGAGCTGTTGAAAATGACACTGTGGGGATTGAGCAAAACTGAAGCTGAGGCTGTAAAATCATAACATTCACACTGAGCTGAAAGATGCAAAATTAGTTCTGTAGAGCTGATGGGAGCTGTGAAGTTTGGGTGTTTAAGCGGATGATCTATTTTAATAAAATAAAAATGTTAATATTAGCTGCTCTAAGTTTTTCTTGATAAATGGTCAAAATTAAACTAATATAAAAACATCTTTTTATATTGTTTTTGAAGAGCGTACAGCCATGACTATATAAACACTACTGTTCAAAAATTTGGGGTCACTTAGAATTGTTATTATTTTTTGAAAGAAAAGCATTTTTTTTCAGTGAAGATAACATTAACTTAATCAGAAATTCAGTCTAGACATTGTTAATGTGGCAAATGACTATTCTAGCTGAAAACGGCTGATTTTTAATGGAATATCTCCATAGGGGTACAGAGGAACATTTCCAGCAACCATCACTCCTGTGTTCTAATGCTACATTGTGTTAGCTAATGGTGTTGAAAGGCTCATTGATGATTAGAAAACGCTTGTGCAATTATGTTAGCACATGAATAAAAGTGTGAGTTTTCATGGAAAACATTAAAATCTTGTTTAATTTTGATCTGTAAACCAATACGGACAAACCAAGCCAGACTTAAACAACATTTAGTTGGTTTTCAAACTGTAGTAAGAAAAAAACAAATACATTTTCACCACATGAATTGGAAAAGGTTTAAATATAAGCTGATATATGCTAATTGCAGATTTACAGAGGGTGGTGGATGTTTGTAAGACAAACTAAAGCTGTCACTGTGGCTTTTGCTCTAAGTTTTATCTTTATTAAAGCATTGTGGTTGCTTGTGGAAGTCCCATTACTCACATTCAGACATGCAGATATAATTCCACGTGCGGCTACTCATCTATTTCTTCGCCTCTCTTGCATCCAGGCCCTTGGGTAAAAATATGATTCTTGCATTTCTAAATGAGCAGAAATTCATAGTGATGCAGATCTCGCAGCCCAGTGAGTGTGGATGTTATGTACACAGGAGCTCAACACTTAATGAAGGTGCCTGTGAGGGAAACTGGCTCCATCAGTCTCCCCAGTTCCTCTTCCCAGAGATGCACAAACGCAATTAAGTAAGATGCCCAGAGGGGATGTACAGTACATGGGACTTTAGCTATTATACTGCACACAGCACCAGTAAACCGATCAGACCTTTATCTGTGTGCACACACCCTGCGGGTCTTTGCAGCGCTCATGAAAACACAAAGGGCTCATACTAGTGTAGTGGAGAGATCAATGAGAGCTCTGATTAGGAAAGGAAACAACAGCAGCTATCTGTCATATTACTTATGACTGCCTCTCTCATTTATACAGAACTTTTAATCCATTATGGATGTATGTATCAATTATGAATACAGTTAGTCATGTTCGGTGGGCAGTGTTGATGTTGAATTCAGCCTTTTATCTCAGCTCCTTACTCCAATCCATCAGGGGGATTTGTGCAGCGTAGGGATTATGTCTCAAACATCCAGCTGCATTAACCCCATACAGCTCTCCAAGGGAAACTGCAGAAGAACTTCACTGAAACACGCGATGGAAAGAGTTTCGCTAATGCCCGTCACCATGGCAACAGTGGTCCCCAAAGCGGTTCTGGTGTGGTTTATATGTAGACACACAATAGGTATGCTACAGTCACATCACAAGGTGCAACTCTCTTGTCCTGGAGTGTCCTTGTTAACAATAACGATAGAAGTTTCAGAATCATGACTTGACTTGGATATAAGTTGCATTAACTGAGGAAACTAATTACTTTCATAATCCAGCCTGAGATTATGATCATGCAAAATTGTACCACTACGGATCATTATCTGGTTTAAATGTCTGTTTGCTTTAGTCTTAAATATCTATCCTCAGTTTCCACAACTGTTCATGGTACTAGGAGGATGAAGCCTACCAAATATAGGAATGGTGTGTGGTTGTCTTTAGAGCTTCAGCAGAAGGAAAATGGACTTTAAGATGTCTTAGCTCTCACCCAAGAGGCATTTTCAGTTCTAACTGCTTGACGGGAAATCTAAGATATACATTGTCAACCCCAAATCAAATGGCTAATGGCCCAAAAATTAGCTATGACACAAGTGTGAATGGTTGGGAAAGTAGGAATGACTGAAGATATAGATAGTGGTGGAACCTTGTAGAGTGAGATCTCAGGAATGCATTGTAGGTACCTGATAAGTGACGCTGTAGATGTTTAGAGATGGTTGTTCCAGTTTAACACTCCCTTCCAAACCATTTGTCTTTACTGTCCAGTGGTTGGAGAAAGGCGTGGAAGAAGTCATCAACGCTAACCTGGAACACCCATCACTAAACAAAAGAGGGGGGTCTATGCTATCCCTTAGAAGATACATATAATGTAGTCTTGACCTGGCAATCTCACAACCATCCACACCTCGAGACCTCTGGGTCATGGGGAGTTAACAGGTCATTAGCCATGTGAGATGAAGATGACAATGTATATCTGTTGCTCTCCATCAGTCAGTTAGAACTGAAGAAGTGTCTTGGATGAGAGTTGGACCAAAATCCTTTTACTAAAGCACCCAGAATTAGCACGATCTGTATGAAAGACAATCTACACAAAGGCATTTGTGTTTAAGACTGAAACGGCCACAACTATCTCAGGAGTTGGAGAAAGTTTGTTGACCCTCTTGCTTTATATTTCACATCTCCATAAGATTAAAAAAAAACCAAAACTAATTGCCTCCCGTGACTAGCTACATGAAAATCTAATTACATTCTCATCAGCCTAGCATTAATTTTTGTTTAATACTAATTAGAAAAAATTAGTATCCACACTCAATTAAGGCAGAGGGGATGGTAAACGTTGCTGATGTGTAATGTTATTGCTAAAGTTAGTCGCTAGGAATCTGTGCATTTGTGCAGTCTTGTTGAATCATCATCTGTGTAATTTCTGTAGCATCACTTGTAAGCCTTTCCTTGTATCTCTAAATATCCTATTTCCAGCCCATGTGGACGGTAGAATCAGCACAATTACAAAGAGTCTCAGATGAACCTCCTCTGAACATATCACTTCAGATTTATAATTTGTTTACCCTGCAGAAGATATGAGTGCCACAAATTACCATCATGATGGTTAGAGAAAAACAAATACTGTACACTAATTACTATATTATTCCCTTTGCATAATACTGCTTGGCTGTATGCTCTCATTCGTAGAGAGATGGGTAAAAGGAATTATATTTCAGCAACACTGACACTGAAGTCAAAGGAAGGAGGGAACATTCTTTACTGTCTCCAATGTCTTGCCTGCTCCAGTGTTAATAATGTTTGTTGGGATTGGCTTTGACAGTAGCACAATTAATGCAATATGGAACACCTGGGTAATTAAAAACACCTGTCATCATGTCACCTCATACAGAAAACAGAAAATGGCACACATGCCTACAGGAATTCAACAATGTTTCCACTAATAGCTGCTATTTGCTGTGTCCTCAAAAAAACTCAGACTGTGTGAAAACTCACTGAAAAATTCTTTGAAGTCAATAAATGTTTCCACAAAAAGCTACAAGGCCAGTAATTTAGAAACACATCATTCATCCATTCAGCAGTGTTTATACTACAGATAGAGATTTATTTTATTTAAAATAGTTTTAAATCCATTGTGTTAAAGTGGGATTCAGCAAATGTCACTCGATTTTGCACATGCTAGTCCAGCTACAGTATTCTCTTTGACTGCCTGTTATTTTCCTAAAGTGACAATACAGGAAAACAAAATGACACATGCCTACATACAGTAGCTTGTTTTAACATTTCCATTCTCTGTAACTTTGTAGTTCGACTCAACTGCAGTTCAGAGACAAATATTGTCTTTTTCACTCCACTGCATTATTTGATATATTTGATAACTTATGTCACGTTGCAGATTCTTAATAACACAAAACACAATCAACAGTTAAATAGAATGGAATCTTACAGATTTAAACAAAACTTTATTGATCTCTGAGGAGGAATTCATAAGCTCCCCAGCAAATGAACTATAAAAAGTGGTACCAACTCCAGCATTGAAGTGATGAACACATTAATGCATCAATAATTATGATCCAATCATTTATTTAATCCTAAAAGATGCCATTCAGCATGAGTATTTTAAATTTTGGCACTTTGTAAATATTTTGATGATTAAACTTGTGTACTTTCATATACATTAAAATGCATGACTTTTACTTGCAATGAGTAATTCCACACTGCAGTATTGGTACATAAGCCCAGGATCTGAGTACTTCTTTCACCTCTGGATATCGCTTCAATGTACTTGCATGAAGCTGTGATATGTGGCAATAAAACAGATGCTCAGGAATCGTTTTGTTAATGTCTGTCTGAATCAAGTGCTACATTCTGCAACACTTGAGGTGATTGTTTGTGGAGGTCAAAGCTTCACCTCCTGTCCAGCAGAGGGCAGCAAACATACTCTAACAAGGGAATAAGAGCTCTTTTATTTGCTGAATGTAGACGTAAGTCAAGCGTTTAAATAACATTTGTTATCAAGTTAACAAGTGCAGCATATATGAGCAATATGCATGGAGTTGAATTAATCCAATACAACATCAAACAGGTGCCTTTTTGCTATTATGACCATGAAGTGAACATTAAATAAAATTGCATTTGTGGTCAGAAACAACATAAGATGACCTTAGTACAAAGTATTTTATTGTCAATATTTGAAATACTACAGTACACTTGTGGTTATAGTTCTGACAAAAGGGCTAAGGAAAAATGTAACAAAAATAAATACATCTGCACTGACATATGTGATGAGTTGAGTTTTGAGATTTTGTTATATATATTTTTTTGCATTTAAGACATGATTTGACTTGGACAATGTTGTGACTTTACAATACAGAGTGACAGCTCTTAATGACTGCTACAAAACGGCAAGGTTTCTGATATCAGCCTTGCTGTCTTACATTACTGGACTGCAATGGAATGGCTGTAATAAAATCTTAATATTCATACTGCATGGTATCTCCTTCTTGTTTAAAGGGTCTCTTATGAGTGTGAAAGTCAGTTTTCATAACAATATAATTCCTACAGTCACGTTTCGCTAGTTTGTGTGACAGAAATAAATGTATACATTATCTATGGTATCTCAACCACATGCCAATGCAGGAAAGCAGACTGGCTTTCTGGGTATCATCGACCACAGAGTGAACAGCAAGTGATCAATCGAAAGCTTCATCACCGTTTTCCCACCGCCATTTGTTTAGCCGGGAAAATGGTGACCACAACTGAAACTGTACACCTCCAGTGCAGTTACACAGAGGCACAGTTACTCAGCACATACAACAGGAAACAAGCCCCTAATGATTGTCATGGTAACAGCATTTCGAAAGCATCATCATCCACTCATTCACCTCATGCAATGTAGAGGCCCAGGTGTGTTAGAAAATAACCAGTACCCCTGACGACAAGTTTTAAAAGACTAGTCAAAAGAGTAAAAATCACTTTCTGGGGATAAAAATACCGCTTGTTCCATTTACATCCCAACATTTGAGTTTCTGTCACTTCGGAAATAGATTCAGACACTAAATACAAAAACAGTGGAATAAAGGAAAACGCAGCGATTAGTGTCTTAAGTACTCAGTACACAGTGTGGCCTGGGAAAATAAGCAAAGGAGAATCCCTCTGTTGAAGATAAAGAAAAGTGCCAGGAATTGCTGATCCTTCATATTGTTTGGTCTGTCCTTGTTTCTTCATTTCAGGAGTGCCCTTTTCTTCCCCAGTCTGTTAAAGCCTGTGTGTTTGTATATTGTGTGTTTTTTTGGAGAGTTCTGCCAGACTGGAAATGTGCAGGGATCTTTGTGTTTTAAGCCAGGGATCTCTGTCTTGGTTTTATTCTGGGGTAGAGCTGTTGAAGGCAACAAGAACACGTGTCAACACTGCAGACTTGTACATAAACAAACACACACACACATCACTACAATTATTGTGACTCCCAAACTCACCCCTAAGAGGTTGCGGGGAATGTAACCTTCAGTGTCGCCCATTCGTGCCCACCACCATTCAATCTCATCCTCGTCTTCTCTGCGGATGATGGTCATGCAGTCTCCCTCACGGAAGGAGAGCTCATCTGGGTTCTCCCCAGTGTAGTCCCACAGACCGTAGACCACACCTCTGTTCATGATACCCATCTTCTCTTGCACACCTGTTGAAAGACGGATGTAAAATCCCATAGAAAAATAATTAGCACATTGAAGCCTTAAGCACAGTAGATAATACACAACATTGGAAACACAGGAAAATGATGAGAACTGATAAAGGAATGATACAAAATAGATTTTACTGACCATAAAGGAACTGAGAGCACTGGGTATAGCCCTCTTCCATCTCTTCACATTTATCAGCTGCTGTTTGCATGTCACTGTAAGTCATAGCAAACACTGCTGCACCAGACTCCACCAGGAACTTGCATACTTGGACATTGTTGCAGGATGCAGCGCAGTGCAGAGGGGTCCTAAATTAAAGGGATATTTCAAAAGAAACAGAAAGAACAGAGAAGAGGAATATTAGAAATTAAAGAAAAACATTTATAACAGTGAAGAGTAGTGCTAAGCATTCAAGATCTTGAATATAACAACTAGATTTCGGTAACAGTCAGAGCTAAGCGCACAACATTCATGTTGTTCATACAGCAAGATTTTGTTCGGACTTATTAAGATTCAACTTGAAAAAAATTATCATGTGAACTACTTGTTTAACAACTGTGTCAAATCAGGAGTGAACTCACCAGCCATCACTGTCAGCAGCATTGACATTGACACCAAACTGAACCAGAAACTTGACAATCTCTGTGTGTCCAGCACAGACGGCGTTGTGTAAAGCTGTGATTCCTTCATCATTGGGCTGACTGGGATCCTCCACCTGTGATTGAGACATTGTGATAATGGGGGACAGACTTAGTAAATAGTAAAAAAATAGTAACCTCTTTTTTATCTATCTATCATATATATATATATATATATATATATATATATATATATATATATATATATATATATATATATATATATATATATATAGAGAGAGAGAGAGAGAGAGAGAGAGAGAGAGAGAGAGAGAGATTACTATCACAAAAACAAACAACGAACAGCAAAGAAATTTAATTAAGCAAAACTTCAAATACATGGCATACGTTTTCTGTGGAGAAAAGAAATGTCTTACTTCATAGATGATTCTCTGAACCAGGTCAAACTCTCCCTCCAGAGACGAGTCCAGCAGCAGAGCCAGTGGGTTGAATTTGACTCTCATGCTGTGATCGATGCGTTCAGAGCCAGGCTTGCGCAAATTGGTCCTCTTTCCCTAAAGACACAATCATGATTTCAGATCACAGAAATTATCCTCAACAGTCATTATAACCATAGGAGAGAACTGTAAATCTCAAACATCAGCCTGCTAAAGTCTTCTCCCGAAGTGTGTCCTGCTGAGGTGTCCACTCTCAGTTGTGCTCAGTCTGGACTGAGCAGAGGAGTGACTTGTTTTTCCAGCTCTTAGCACATCGCTAATCCCATTTATGAGCAGAAAAAAATGAACTCATTCCTTTTAAAACCTTGATTATGCAACATGATTAGGGACAACTACCATCCACAGAAGTAAAGTTCTTCAGTATTTAAATTGGTCTTAAGTAGTGGGGACAAAACGAGGAATCCAAGGGAATATGGGTCATAACACTGATTTCTCATTGGTTTGTTCTTTCATGGAGAAAAAAAACTGCCAATTCACTATCAAAACCGCTTAAGGAGCAGCTTAGCAACAAGAAAATTCAAACTGGAGTTTATTTTCATCTCAGAGTGCGTCTTAGTAAATGGGGGAAAGTGCTACGGGCATCCGCTTAGTGTGAGCAGAATAAGGCCCATTTTCAGCCAAAACAAAAGCAGTACTGAACAGGGATTTTTCAATTATATAACATCAGATCAGGTCACTGCTGTTCACCAGCATGTCACAGAAATGTAGAATACGCACAAACTCTAACTCATGACCTCCCCCCCTGTGGACCTAACAAACAAACATGTGAGCGGATTTTAAAAAACACACGTAGCACATAGGCAAACAAGGGTAATCTCTACTGTGGACTCTGATGACCAGGACCCTTTATGCCATCAATGTAACAGCTTTGAAGAACAAACAGCTGAGAGTCACATATTAATTGGGATTCAGGAGTTCAAGGTAGTGATTCATACCGGTGGCAGAGTGACCTGTCCAGTGACCTCAGGTGCCTTCATGTTAAAGGTGTCTTCTCCCAAGCTATCCTGCTCTGCTCCACTGGGATAAGGGGGTGGTGGGTAGGGAGGGAACTCTTCCAAGAAGCCTTCTGGAGGTGGAGGTGGAAGGTTGGGCATCGTATCCTCCAAATCAGCAGGGGGTGGCGGGGGGAAAAGAGCATCACCTGGCCTAGGGGCTGGATGGGATGGTGGAGGAGGGGGGATAATGTCCTCACTCTCTGGGATAACTAAGGGTGGTTTGGTCTGTTCAGCAGAGACTGGCATGGGAACATTAGCACCTGGGATGTGAGGAGGAAGCTGCCCTCCTTCTAAACTCTGTCCTGCTTCTGAAGGGCGGTTTTCTGAGCCACTCTGAGGGCTTGGACCATGTGGCCCCACAGATCCATTCGCTGCCTTCTCTACTTCACCAGCGTATGTGGGAGTGGTTGGTGTGGTCACAGTGGTTTCCATAGCTGCCAGTGTGGTCTTCTGATAGAGGAGTTTCTGAATGTTGGGTCCTGCGGGACCCTCTGGTTCTGTGATGGAGCTGCGTTTTTTCAGGGGCCTTGGGGCGTTGTAGAGCTTCTTTCTCAGGGCTTCCAGATCACCATCACTCTGATGCCTGTAGGGGTTGGAAATGAAGGGAAGCAGCTTGGTAGGGCTGAGGGGCCGTGGGATGCGCTCTGTTTCTGGCGGTGGGCCCTCAGACGCACTGGGACCCGCATTGTTGGCTCCACTGTGATCGACTTCAGCTTCTGGGGCAGGGGAGCGACGCTCTAGGTAGGGGTTCTCTAGATGCTGAGAGCCTCCACCAGGTATCACTGGTTTACCATAGACTACAAACAGAAAGAGGAAACAAGTTTAAAGACTGTAGAGATGCAAGCTTGTGTTAATTATTACATGAACCTTTCTTGGCCTACTTTCACTTCTCCTCTCCCTGCTTTGATTTGTCAGTTTAGTGAAACAGATTTGTTAAACTTGCCCTACCGATCATAAGTGACAAAACCAGTAAATATGATAGCATGCTAATTAGAGGATGGAGCCTCTCTATCACAGCCTTTAAAATGTACGAATAAAATGAAAGTCATACTGCAAATTAAGCATTACATATTGTTTTTAACCCTGACACCTGACATAGCTAGACTGTGAGAGTTTTAACAATTATGACTGTAAATCTCGTTTGTACCAGTTTGTCAACCTGCAGCTAATGGATAGTTTGTATTTGACATAAATTATTGGTTCAGGGCAACACTGGTAGACAATGTTTAACAGAGTCATTTACTGTTGTCATTATTTGTCTTTGAAAATAAGCGTCTTCAAAGCCAAAAACTCATAATGCTGAAATGACAAAGTTTTCAGTTTTTTAGATGTAATACCAGGTTTGTCTATATTACTGTAAAATTAATTAAGTAAATTCATATTAGACTTCTTCTGCACAGCTTTATGTATTCTCTAAAACAAACGTATGTGATTTCTGTAATTTGTCTTTTCCATGTCTCTTGGTGCAGGAGGAAGTCTCTAGTGTAATTACCCAATTCCTACCGTTTCATTTAAAAGTTTTTCTAAAATAAAATTGTATTCTTCCTCCAGAGCAAGTGTGTATTACAAGAAATTTGCAGGACAGTCTCAGAGTGTTTTAGAAGAACTGCTTCCATTTTATTTCCACAATTTAAGTCCATAACAGCAGGTATGGTTGCCTGTGACCGTGTTTGCTAAGGGGAGATGTAACAGATGGCTTTGCCTCTCTAGCTGCTCCTCTGGTCAGTGACGTGTGAATATTTTCTTGTTGAGTATGTTGGCCTGCAGCAGATTTACCTTGCCCTGAATATAACTCAAGTGACACAGCATACTACTTTACTTTACCCTTGTTTACAACTAGACTCTTGCGTTTAGATCTGACACAGGCATAACATATTTTTTATACTCAATGGTGAGTCTTCAGCTTTAATGTTCCTTCTGCTCAAAGGGACACAGAACCCTCTTTTCCCTCCTCCTTTTCTATATGTAATACAGCTAAATGCATCGTATAACCAAAGATTGTTTAACCACTGGATGCCCTGTTGCATGGTTAGATTAAACACTAGGTTTACAGATAACAATACAACAGATGTTCTTACCGCTGACAAATCCATTGGTGCGGGTTTGAGCCCTGTTCAGAACACCCTGCACACTAGGCTGGAAGGGCTTCCCTGAGCCAGACTGCTGCGTGTACATGGAGTAAATGGAGCTGGCCGCTAACGTCTGTGGCTTGCTCAGGCTGGCATCTTTGGACGAGGGCAGCTCTGGGGTAAAGGGGCGTACTGTGGCTGCTGGTGGAGTGTCCTGCTTGGAGGGAAGGGGGAGTGTCTGGCTTTGGGAGGGTGGGAGAGGGCTGCGGCCCTGGGCAGCTGTGGGCTGCTGGCTATGGGGCTTGGCTTTAGGGAATGTTCCTGTGTTGAGGCCGGGTTTGCCGTAGGGCACAACACCAGGGCCTTTTGGTTTGGTGGGGACAGGGGGAGGCACCTTGACTGGAGCCTTGGGAGCAGACTGAGTTCAGAGAAGAGAAAGACAGAAAATTAGAAGCTCGAGTGCATTTTTACTGGTAACAAATGAATCTCAAAAGGGACTTTTTTCCTGTGATGAAACAAGGTGTGTGTTTTCCATTTCTCCTACCTGAGCATCCCTGACCAGGTCATCACTGCTCTGGTTTTTGCGAAGGGAGGTAGTTGGAACCTCTGTTGGCTCAAACATGGAAAATGGACGCACCTTCCTGTCTCTCTTCAGTTCTGAGTCATCTAACCACAAAGCACATGCAGAGGCAGAAATCAGTTTTGTCTCATGTTCAGACATGGTTTGATTCTATGAAGGGACAGAGCATAACCCCTTTTGGAAGCATTTGTTCTGTCTTATCAACAGCTACAGTTTTTGGAGTAACAGGAAGAAATTACAGCTCTTTTTCTGTGGAAATGCTATATGTGCATATGGTGTTAGCATGCATGTATGTATGTTTCTTACCTTGTTCTGCATTAGAGTTGGAGTGAGAAGTCATTCGTGGCAGTGTTGAGGCTGGACCATGACCATTGCTGTTGGATTCTGGACCTGAAGAGCTCCAGTCTGCCAGTTTGGACGGCTGAAGACCTGAGGGACCAGCAGAGGATAACGGAAGATGTACACTTTTGCATACCACAGGATTTTAAACAGAAAGACAGATAAAATAAAGCACCAACACACATAGTGAGAAGCGGTTTCAGTCATTGTTTTACAAACACAAAGTTCACAAAGCTTTGTGCCGTGCAGAGTCACAAAGAGCAAACAATTTAGGGTTTTTGAGGGGAAAATACTGCATATTTTGTAGCCTTTTTCCTCCCCCTTTGTTCATCGTTTGCTGTTTTTGGTTGGCTGACTAAGACCAAGCCAGATGTCTGCAGATATTCAGTCTGATGAGCCACAAAAACATGGGACTTTTTCAACAAACAAGAGTAACATAACATCAAAGATAGTACAAACGCGACGATTTCCATCACAGTCTGCAGACTGTAGCTAAGTGTTTCCTCTGAAGAGGAGTTGTACAAATACATCAAGAAGCACACATTTTGCAGACAAAACCAGATTGTGTTGGTCACAATCCACACAGAATGTCAGTTCAAGTGAAGGTTATGTGTTTGTTCCAACTGACCCATTTAGAGCTGCAGAAAAAGAAGTGAGAGAGCTGAACAAGCACGCTTTAACACAGCAACAAAACAAGCAAACAGGACCAAATATTCAGCAAAGAAATCATTTAAAAATGTTATCTTTTCATCTCTTTCAGTAAAGACAACTCATAAAGAGTTAACACACCTAAAGCTATTGAGAGGGACATATGCACACACATACAAACACAAGTGTGTACCTTTTCTCTTAGCCCGCAGCTCTTTCAGAGGCTTAAGCAAGAACAT
This sequence comes from Amphiprion ocellaris, assembly GCF_022539595.1. NCBI lineage: Eukaryota > Metazoa > Chordata > Actinopteri > Pomacentridae > Amphiprion > Amphiprion ocellaris. Next base: position 10,201,433 of record NC_072781.1, on the reverse strand, counting down.
GGCTTCTGAGGCAGATGCATTCAAAAAGACAAGAAAAACAAAGTAGCCTTAAAGCTCCAGATCCCCCTTTGCTCTAGACATGATGTTGGTTTGGCCCAAGCAAGGGCCCCCCCCCGCCCAGGGGCCATGCAGTGACCAGCACAACCCCCAGGATCCTGCCTGATACTATCCCTGGCAGAGAGGAACTGCGAGTGGGTGTATAGTAAGAGTAGATTCTTCTGCATCTCCGCCCATCCCTATCTCTCTTCTTTCTGTGCTGCAAATCAACTCAGCATGCAGAAATAATTGCGTGCAACAACATGACAGACTGAGGAAAAACCTATTACTTTTACTTCCTGTATGTGGATTTTGCTTTAAATAGGAAAACACAAGATCAGGAGGAGGTTAGAGGGGGAATGAGGGAGGGGGCATCCCTTCTGCTGTTGTTCTACAACGACTAATTTTGGTGTTGAATCATTCATATTTAATAACAGTAGCACACTACTGGCTCACTATCCACTGAAGGAATTGTTCAGGGCTAAGAGAAGAACTCAGAGATGGAGCACATGAGAAAGAATAACTGTGTGGAGGATGGCATTAAAAATATCTTCAAATGTTGCTCTGGCCTGTCATAGGTTTGGCTAGACTTTCAACTCCATTACACAGGACACGTGTTACTGCAGTCCACAGGGAGGGGGTGCTGCTGCAGCAACAACTTACTCTGTACCATCTTTCAAACTTGATTTCAAAAGAGAATAAGGACTTCAACCACACTCAACTTGATTTTGTTTTTATTTGTAATGCAACACATTCTGTAAAATTACCTTTCAGATCAGGTGTTCTGTATGTGTTCAAAATCAATGTCAGGCGTGCCCAATCATCGTTTTCAGGTTTTAAATCAGACATTGAAATGGTAGTTACTGAGGACTAACCTGAAAATAATGCTGTAATAAAGTCTAATCTCTAATCTGCCTGGTGAGTCAATTCTTAGTTTATCTACAACGTGTTTGCTTTTAAAAAACAACTAAGCTAAACATTGAAAGCAGAGCAGAAGGAACTACACTATTGTTATATTTCCTTACCGTCTGTTAACAAAGGGAGCATTACTTGAAATATCTACTATATTCATTGGGTGCAAATAACTCCCTACACACACCAAAGACAAGAGAAGAATGAGCTTATGTGAAGAAAGGCACAAAGAGATGGCTATAAAAACACAGGTTCAAAAACAGTTTCACACACTGCAAACCTTATCAGCTTTTTCAGAAAATGTCAGCAGAGTTGAAAAAAAGATTCTGATGTTTAAACTCAGCAATGCTACATCACAACACACCAACCAGTAGGTAACAAGCTACCTTCAGAGCTCAAAGCGACATCAAAACCAGCAGCTGTCTCAGACTCGTCAGCTCCTGCTGAAGGCAGTACAGTGTTGTCACATTTCCATCACAGAAACATAGCCAACTGAACGGTGGCATTAACAAAAAACACAGGGAAAACTAATTGAGAGCACTTAGTAGTTGAGAAGCCATTATTACTGAAAATTGGAGTTTCATTTATTTAGCTTTTCTTAGCTTTACTCTGTTGTTGAGAGGGCTGTTGCAGACTCAGCAATTGCCACTTTTAGCTACGTTATATGTAAATCACAAATGGGACAAAGTGGAAGCCTGCTGCCAAGTCAGAGATCCGAGTCATAGTCTGAAAGGAAAAGGCTTGAGTTACGAGGTGAAAGGCTGCAGACAGTATGTTGTATCTGGTTGCTCACCTGTCCCGGCCTTGCTCTGCGGGTCGTGGGCTGGTAGGGTAGCAGTGCCGTCTGGGTAGGCTGGTTTCACAAGCAGATCGTGTCTCACTGGGCCCCGGGGCATAGTGGACGACTGGATGTACGGACCGACCGCTGCCACACGAGACGGACCTGACTGCTGTCCAGCTTGGCCATCAGAGGGCTGCTGTAAAGTGAAAGGACAGGAAAGAGAAAGAAAAAAAACAGAATGCAGAATATTTAAATATTTTTAAATATCGTGCACTACAGCGGAGAGAAGGAAAGAGAGAAAACACACTATTCAGATACAAAAATGTGTAGATGAGGAAATGGCAACCAAAACCATAAACTGTTGAGATAAGGTGAGTATCACAGAAAGCATGCTGAAATGATTAACATTGAGACACTAATCAACAAGAATAAAAGTAACAGCAGCACACTAAGGCTGTGATTTTCATTGCTGAACAAAACAAAATATGTGTAGGATGAAACATGGGAAGGTAATTTTGATATTCTTAAATCCTTTCCACTAAGAGGGTAAAACTTTGGCCTGTGGGGGGCACCAGAGGAGGTCATGTTTTTCCTCAAAACATTTTATTCTGTTGAACATATCAGTATTCAAAGATTTACAAGGGAGTTTTTCTTCTTTCTTGTGGGTGGTGCTAGAAGAAAGGTCATTTCAGTGAGACACTCAGTTTTTGAAGTGCACCGTCATGAAGAAACTGAGAGAAGTAATAATTTATACCCATGATTTGGTGGCCTATTAATACATTTACATGGTTCTGTAAACACCATAACTGTGTGTAAATGCCACAAACAGGCAATCACCCATACTTTTTGTGACTTCTGCTTATTTATTCCTAAATTAGTACAATTCTTAAAGAAAGCACATGGAATGCAGTTACTGATGTTATGTTTATCAAGTATTTATACTCTCTTATCTGAAGAGCACGGTGTTTTTTATAAAGCATGTCGCAGGGGAATGCAGTTTCAATACACAATGATTTCTTAGAGTGTGGGTTACAGGTGATATAAAATACATACTGATAGCACAACCTTTAATATGGTAAATCTAAAAATGAATAATAGAAATCTTGAAGTTAGAAGACAGTGCTTTCATCATTGATACAATATCTTATGGAGGGATAACATGCCTTTATACATCCCAAACCTAACAAGCTGACTAACTTTCATGTCAAACTTGGTTTAAGTTGTTATAACTCAAATCCTACAAAAAATCTTTTTTTATAGACAATGGCAATATGAGAAACTGTGCCTTCAAAATGAACATGGTACACTTTGTTTGAAACAAAAGTGAAACTAATACAAAAGCTAATGGAATCTGAAATGCCAAATCACATTTAAAAGATAGGACTGAAAAGAAAACAGATACATATGCACAGCTCCAATACTAGTTTAGTTACCTGAAGATGAGTGTCTTTTGAAGCCCTCTCTTTACCAGGATAGCCATTCTTGAGAAAACAAAAGCACAAACATGCAACAGCAGTTCAAATGACCAAATAATCTCCCTTTTCCAATCTAATATTAGCCTTTTCTCAGTGTTTCCTGAATTGTGTGACAAAGATGGTGTGGGATGGCTCTCCGCTGGCAGCTCTCAGACTACCTCTCCTCAGTCAGTACGGTTAGATGTGTTTGTTGGGTGATGTCAGCCAGGCGCTTGCTGTTTGGTTGGAGGAGAGAGCAGTTTGGATGTGGTGTGTCTTTGTGCTGGTGTGAAAAAGGCTCACTCATTACGATTCTAGGGAGGGTGTGGGTAAATCACCTCCTCTCTAGGGCCTATTCAGGTCTTCATCTTGAAATCACGCACGCACACACACACACACACACACACACACACACACACACACACACACACACACACACACACACACACACACACACACACACACACACACACACACACACACACACAAATGCTAACACACATGCAAATACCTCTATGTGCTGTCCCTACTTTTTTAAACATATAAAGGGGATATTAAAAGAGAAGTTGTTGTGGTTTAAAGTAGGACACAAGTTGCGCATACATCTTAAAAAAGCCTCTGGCAGAGCTTCACAGGGATATGCTAAAACTCCATTATAACATTTATTATTAAAGTTCTAACTTATAGGCCACTTTAGATCTTGTACACTGCATTTGTTTAGTAAACACTGTATACTAAATACTCCTAGGACTATTTTTGCATATACAACACATGAAAACACAATTTTTATAGTTAATAGACTCAATTTTAATTTGGTGGAAAGAAGAAAAGTTATTACTGAAAGTCAATAAAACACCCTAATTATATGAGAGAAAATGGACCTGATTAGGAAAACATAATTATAAAATGGCACAGAGGACAGGGTAAAATGACTCATGTAATTTAAAAAGGTGAAACCATGAAATCATCCATCATCAATCAGGATGATTAGGTTGTATTTTCACCCTCATATCCTTGCTCTAACCACACAAGCATTTAACCTCAAGCAGTGAACATGTTAATTTTTCTTCCTCACAGTCTGTTTCATCAACTAGTCTGTGGACTCTTATTCACAGTCTCATGGCAACTTGTGTCCAAAACAACTCCTGGAAAGGGGAGAGAGGAGTAGAGGATCAGGGAGACACCCAGGAGCGAGCTCAGAACCAAAACCTTAACACGCGTCTTGGCCTCACCAAAATCTGAATTATTCAGCCTGCTGACTTCTACGATGTGTTGAATCCTGCTATGTATTTTATATAGTTTTTTTTTTTTTTTTTTTTTTTAATTATTTTTAGTAAAATTGTCTTTTATTTTAAGAATACTGGTTATTCAACTTTTGTTTCTTTCAAGAGTGCAACCACAGAAGATAAAATCTCCACTGACATTCCTGAATGTCTGATCATCGTCTGCACTCATTACTCCTCTCTCATCTTCAGGACTTGTTTCTGCCAAATGGGACTGAAAATACAGCTGAGTGAGGAAGTGGGAGAGTAAACTCGGATGCAAAATATGTTAAATGATCAGAACAATGATCAATCCCCACCAGCTTTCTCAGAAAGAACATCAAAGAATAGAAAAAGACAGATAGGAAGTGATTCTTCCATCGGGTGAGGGGGTCACATTGTTTTCCCACACAGAGGACAGAAAGTTCGAGGAGTCTTACGCTGACATGGCTGAGCTCTGAATGCCGGGGAATCTGAGGCTTCCGGAGGTAAGAGAGATACAAACAGCCCTTATTATAAGGCCACTAGGGGGAGTTTGGTTCAAAGCATTTCTGCTAGTTTTTAGATCATATGAATAATGGTATCCTGACAAATTGTGACAGTCACAGTAAGAATTAAGGTTATGTCGATGTTTTTATGGTATTGTGTTGTAATAACACTTACAGGCAAGTTCTCTTTCTGCTGCAGGGCTGCCTTTTTCTTCCACAGCCGATCTCGGAGTTCATTGATCCGTTTGTCCATAGCAGCCACCTCCATGTTTCGCTTGTTCAGGCTCTCTCTCTGCTGCTGCAACTTTGAATTTTGATCCTGGTTGAGCTTGTTCCTCAGCTGACCATCAAGATAAAACACAGAAGAAGAGTTAGTATAACATCTGTGTTCATTTAAAACAAATATCATATTAATGTTAAATTTTTTTAGATTTTTGCACACCTGTAGCTCTTTGTAGAGGCGGTCCAGTTCAGCCACCGAGCTCTGGTTGTCATGGAAATTGTCCATTTTGCCGTTTTTGAGCAAATCCAGCTGTCTGCTGAGTTCCTCCACTTTGGACGCAGCCATCACTAATTCTCTCTGCTTCTGCTGAAACAGGTTGTTCATTTGCTCTATCTCTTCCACTGGAAAGAAAAGGTGTGCAACAATGATGGAGAAATGAGAAGATGCAAAGAGGGACAAAGAATATAATGAAGACAGGAATTGGCAGAAACACATCGAGTCTTGACCTAGTTTAAATAAAATCTTTCATGCTACCACTCACACAATATTCTGAGAAGACATCCCATCAATATTGACACAGTCAATGAGCTCACCTAGTTTGCCATTGCTGAGGCGTTTCTGCTCCACCTGGCCCTTGAGGGCACGGACCTTCTTGAGACGAGTTTCCTGATTCTCAATGTTCTCTCTGAGGCGCTGGAGCTTTTCCTGCTCAGAGGCCTGCTGCTGCTGACGTTGCTCCTGCTGCTTTAAGAAGCGCAGTCGCTGCTCCTGCAGAAAAAAAGACAGGAGACTGTAGGCATTGAACAAAAGTAAGAAACTTAAACTTAATTAGACAAACGCATTCCAAGGGTCCTTACAAAAGACCCTGAACTATATAATCTTGCAAGATGTTTGCGGGTTTGAAGTAAAAGGGCCACTGGCTGTTTAAAGAAAAATTTTTCATGTGCCTGTTTCTTTAAGCAGGAATACATTTCAGTCTTGAACTATGACGTGGTATGCCATAAATGTGACAGTGCTCTCCCAAACAGGTTCCAAGATGAGTACAACACTGCCTCGATCCAGAACTGCTCAGGTGATGCAGAGTTAATTACACATGAACTGTGTTTATGTGTAATTAACTCCTTGGAAGATACATTCCTTGGTTTGCTTCATTGTCCTCAGGCATACAGTACTTGGAACTGAATGCGAAAGTGTCTCTGTAGCTTGCCAGACATATTTAATGAGTGAAACAATGAGAATTTCACCATTTACCTTTTCAAAGTTGTCTTAATACAGTTAATAGTCCTGAATCAGCAGAAAATAGACATTTAGGGGGCCTCAGCAAGAACCAAAAATATGCGTAGGAGGAAAAATTCTCACTCAAGTAATAAATTATATTGTGCCTGTTTTCTGTCAAGTGTCTTTCTTATAGTAACCAATAAAGCCTGACCTAAGTAAGAAACCAGTCATGAGCGAGAAAAGAGACCTTCAAATAGCAGATGTACTCTGCACAGTGAGAAGCCAAAGCAGGAAGCTGTCTCAGGCTTCTCAAATTATAAACACTTACAGGCACCCACCATTAATCTCACCTGTCTGTCACAACCTCCACTCCATATACTCTCACTTGTCAACTTTGTGAGTGCACTAGACTTGTTACAGTACCTTTGTGTTGTGTACCAACTCCCCTGTCTCATAATAATCCCCTTTTTAGTCTTGTCCATTATTTTTTTCTCTCCAGATCTGGCTTTTACTTTCATCTCCACCACGTAACTCCTTCATCTCTTGTATCTACTGATCAATCTAGTGGACCCACTTTCATCTTGCATTTTTTTATGCACCTTGGAAGCGAGGAGTTGTTGTTGAACTTCTATCTGTTGCTGCTGTCTGGCAGCCATCTCTTGAAGCTCGGCCAGTGTCATGTCCATCCGGGGTGTTGCCACCTAGGTAGCAATAAACAAATACAAAGGATACAACAAAAATGATTAATCCTTGTGTTGTTATACGAGGTGAAATCATTATATTGACAGTCAAAGTCTAAATCAAGACTAAAGTGTAGCCCTCAAGCTTAAGACATGTGAAGACTTTACGGAAGCATTATAGTTCTTTAACCATCATATTCAAACCTCAAAAGAGATTAAATGTAAGCCTTTTGTGATTTCAGAATTCATGATACAAAGAGTGCTTTTTTCTCAAGGTATCATTCTCAGCTCAATAATGAAATAACAGTCGTGTCCATGTTATGGTTCACTGATTAATTTGTAATTTGCATTTATACACTGCAGGGTGTGTGAACTGAATCTAATTAATTAGTACCCCATGACACATTGTCAAGTTAGCTTGTCACGTATAAAACAACAACACAACAGGTCACAGAATTTATGTTAATATGGAATATATGACCCACATTTTTACAAGGAGGAAAATGGAAATGACTTAGTAGCAGGTTGTATGATTATTTTGATTAATACAAAGATCACAATTATTTCTTATTTTTGTTCATTCACTTTCGGAACGAAATACTGTATTACATTTTCATATTTAAAAGAAATATGGCAATGCTTTCACTTTTATGGTGTACTACAATTCAGCTAATGTACACACCTTTGCATCAAAATAAGACTTAAAATAAAGTTCTACTTCACCCAAAGTCAGTATACCTCCCAGAGGCAAAATATAAATAAAACCATACCCAAAAGGGTCATTTGTTGAATGTCAGCTTATCAATAGACACTGCAATTTTCCAATTTTCTCTAAACACTTCACATGTAGGTTATGGCACTAGTCACAGAATAATTAAAATCCAATAATCATGCAGCCCTGCTAAGTAGTAATGTGGCAGTCTTTTATCTGAAATGAACCAAGAACATGAACTGTAAATTTAATGTTATTCAAATGATGAGCCCTTGCAAGTGAAAACAACTCCATGACTTCTGTTCTTCTCCACTTTTAAAATGATAAAATATGATTATTGACTGTGCGGAGCTATGAATTATATGCTGTTAGTGCTAAACACATAGCTAAAAAAAATTCAACCATTTGTCTAAAAAGAAGTTAAGCACTCACCCCATTCTCCATCCTTCTGTCTGGGGGACCCTTCACTCCATTCCTCTTCGACTCTGGGCCTCTTGACCCTCCTGAGTAACCAACATGATAGAACAATTCATCAGACATCACAGTCTATTGCAGAGCTTGAGCTAAGGTGACTTTTTATTCCAATTTAGTCCAAGCCAAGAACCAGCAAACTGCACAAAGCACTGGACTTTACAGACAGCTGTGAAAAATGATCGGAACTTCCTCTTGCCTTTTTGCCAGTCAGTGTCTCTAACAAACAAGCACTTAGGTGCACAGGTTTCTCTAGACTTGCTGTAAAGGGCCACGTACATCAGTAGGCAACTAGAAGAAAAAAGGCTGGCTAGCACTGAATGATCTTAGCTCCTTTGGGAAACAACTGGGATCAGTGCTCTTTGTGACTTGCAATAATCTCAGGATTTAACCTCATACATAATCGTCTGTAGGTGGGTCCACAACTTTGTGTGTGCGTGTGTTTGTCTGTCTACAACTGTGAACTACTATCCAACCCTGTCGCTGGCTTGGGTCTGGCAATCCATATCCTATCCTTAAAGCGCTCGCCCATGACCAAAGCCTTTTAGCTTGCATAATGGTTTTAGATAACCCTTGACATACAACATGCATGGTAAATACCAATTGAGTAAGACAAAGTGTAAATATAAGACCATACTAAACTAAATAGTGGTAACTAGGTGTGAGGTTGCTGAGCTATTGCAGTTCAGCAAAAAATACATTTTATCCATTGACCTGGTGAAAAAGAAAATTTCTGCACAGCATCAGGGAAGGTTAACAGGTGGACTGACTGCACACTGGGACTGAGTGTAGAACTAAGGACTGCCATACAGTAGTCCTATAACCAATATGAACACCACAGAAATAGTAAACAAATTAACTTGTCTTTAATCAAAAATACAGTAATAGAAAAGGGTGCTACAGAGTTGAATCAAAAAGACTGCTTGGAAGCTAAGCTAACAGTGTGGGAAAACAAGAGCAGGCTAAGATAACAGGAAGGGAAAACAGCCATCTAATCCCTGGGCCAGACTCAAGCTGTGAGGGGTAAAAAGGCTTAGTTACGCAACTGGGGGCTGAGAGGATAGCGCACGACTAAAATACTAGACTTTTCTGTGTTCCTAAGAAAACTGAAAAGTAACAGGCTTATGACGATGTGACTGGGACACCCTGCTTTCAGCCTGGTCTCCAACAGTACGGCTAAATAAGGCTTTTTCAAGGATTTGAGGGGCTGGCTAATATAAAACCCTTTCCTGGCCAAAGAAAGTGATAAGAGAACCATTTTCAAACCTCTGTAAAGGAAACAGAAGAGGTGGTCTGATTCAAATTTTAAGCTTTGGATAGGCTGTTAATGTATATTTCTGAGTGGATGTGTGTCTATTTAAAGGCAGCAGGCATCTCTGGAGGTTACAATACTGGTGTTAAATGTCTTTTCTCTGATGACAGCTCTTGCCCAGTCATGACTGATGTGAGAGAAGTGACCATAGAAAGTCTTGCTTCCATTTCATTATATGTTGTATATTTTGGCTGGGTGTTGTGTTGCAGATAGACACTTACCCGATTCCCTGCTAGGGGCTCGGTTGTGACGCAGAAAGAAGCGCACCTCTGCCCTGTGTTGTCCCCATCGCTGGAGCACATCCAGCATTCTCTCCCCATCACCTACAGCTCTCTCTGCAGAAAATAATACATAATAACAGATCAGTGCTCAGTTGTAAGGTTAAAACACACCCTTAAAGTCAATACGGAAACATTTTCATTATATTAAGCTTTGCAAGGTTAAAGCTGGTGCCAATACAAATGTAGGTCAAGTGTGCATGTGCTGTTTGTTTTGTGAATCCTGTCCAACATACAATGAAAGGTGACTCATTTCATCAACTCAAACGGCTCATCAACCATTCTTTGGACATTTTGTTCGACTGGCTCGAGATTATTTCATTACGTGAATGGCCTAACACATTACTGCCAAGCAGAGGTCAGCCAAACTGATCTATCATAATGTCAGGAGTAGAAAATATATCAGGAAGTACAATATTGTACAGATTATTAACAACTTCATATCTAAATTATATGCAAAATGTGAATGTTGTTTTTTCTTTCCAGTAGTCAAAAGTGGCCTGTAGTGAATGGCTGCAAAATGAGACAATCTTTTCAGTATTTAGCAATCTCTTTTCAGACTACTTGTGGAAGTACTCAAACACAATAATTGGCACTTTCTTCGCTCTTACGGCAGCGTCACCATGGAAACAGCTATGAAGTCTGGCTCCTTGAGTTGTGATTCTGAATAAATCTCGACTCTTAGATAAGGGACAGGGGAAAATGAGGCAGGCATCTCAACCCCCTCCCCATATCCAACCTGAGAGATGTGCTCGAAGTCTAGGTACTTGTGTTTGTTACAGGGATTATGGACTCTACTTCATTTGCATTGCAGACTCCAAAGAGATAATCCCTTTAAAAAGAAATCAACAAGCAGATGACCACACAGCTAATTCTCCATGTATGGTCTACTACAGAAAAGCAATTTCACTCTAAACAAAGAAGGAAGACAAACTAAGTGTCTACACAGTGACTCTTGTCCCTTGCGCAAACTAAAGAGCATACAATTGAAAATTTCTTGTTCTGCGCTGTATGTAGACAAAGAAAGATAGCACTGGGTACAATGGCACTGTGACTCACCAGATCCACGCCACATCTCAGAAAGGTGGCAGTCTGTTTCCCCCGGCTCCTTGCACAACTCCACCACGTCCCGGCACAACGTCTCCGGGGTAACGGGGACCTCAGTAAAATGCTGGTCATTGTTACTGAGGTATACAGTCAGGAACATCTGGGGGCAGCAGGAGGGAGAGGGAGAGGCAGATAGCCAGACTGATTAGATAGAACTAAATAAGAATACAAGATAGCGTATCCTGGTGGAGTCGGTGTGAGTGGAGTCAACACCACAAATCTCTGTAATTGGTGTCTGATTTCCCTATGGTTCAGTGTGTGTGTGTGTGTGTGTGTGTGTGTGTGTGTGTGTGTGTGTGTGTGTGTGTGTGTGTGTGTGTGTGTGTGTGTGTGTGTGTGTGTGTATACAATATGTGTGCTTCACTGATAGTAATATCTGTTTCCCAGGACTCATTCCTCTATGTCAACAGAGAAATCAGAGGACAGCTACTAGAATTCCATTTCATCCCACACCATCTAACTGCTAACTAGTGCTGTCACCACTGTGAGAGATCCCTCAATCCCAACACACATACACTAAATACCCCTGCCAAGTGCTCTGAAGGAACAGACCACTGAGGAGCTGGATTTGTATGTCACTGGCAGATGGCAGAGACTGGCTTACTACAATCTTAAAAGAAACAGGCAAACTCAATGAAGCTGTTCCTGATAGAAGTGAAATGTAATACTCTGCAGCTACTGCAGAAGAAAAACACATTAAAACTGAGCAGAAAATTGAGCTGTCTATCAGCAAGGATCCCAAATGCTGACACACATAATAGCTTCCATTCTAACAACTACTATATTACTTACAAACATTATAAACAAACTCTCAAATCAATATTTAGACAGGACACTGTTTATTTTTTTCTTTATAATAGGCACCAGGACTCCAATTTAATTAAAAAAATTAAGGGCTAAGACAAACCAAAGCCTTGACAGTCAAATTAAAAACGCACATCAGAAATGTCAGTATGATACTCTAAAACTTAAACAAAAGCTGACAGTTGACATAAAGACGAAAAATTAGTGTCTGTGTAGTCATAAAAACATATCTGCATAAGAGACTTTTAGGACTGTGCTGGAATATGCATCTGTAATCTCATCACACAATATTGGTGGAAGCTTTGATAAAGTCGCAATAAAATCAAAATGATAACAAAGGTACCCAAGGCATGGAATGCACTGAACTTAATGAACCGTTGTGTTTCAACCCCAGGTTTTGACAGAATGTAAAGACAAAATTATAGTTGTATGTAGGCTCTAAGCAGAGTCTGCCGTAACCAACACAAGTGGTCTTTGCCATTGTGAGTATTTATATTTTCATGCTATTATGTCTGCGGTGTCCAGCAATTTCACTGCTAAAAGACAAGACGCCAGTGGGGGTTCTATGCCACTCTATGAGGTTGTGTCATGTACATCAAACAATGGCGAATGAAACGGTGCAGATTATGTTGAAGTTGTGGCCTATAATGAACAATAGTTACTTTTACTTGAATTACTGCAATGAAGTAAAAAGAGATAAAAAAAAAACATTATTAGGAGATGATGTATATCATCTCTGTCAGCAGGTGATTTTTGTCGACTATAGAACTTTTTGAACTATGACAGCAGCAAAGGATGGAAAACACATTAACAATAAGTGAATCATGTTGCTGAGGTCTGTGTTGATGTGATGTATTCACCTACATTTCTTGGGAGGTAAGCATCAGGCAACCCTGTAAGGTATGCAGGTATGCTGTACTTACAGCGTAGATGATTCTATCCAGAAATATAATCCATGCTTAAATCTTTCACAGTGACCTCAGTAATGATAGGCCAAAGACTACAGACTATAGGTAAAAAAGATGGATGTAACCTCTGGATCTGGAAAATTAAGCCAAAATGGAAGTGTCTTAAACAGGTATTATTGCTCATGCCCAGCAGGGGAGAAAACCTGTGGTTGCAAAAAGATGTCCAACAGCTCAGAAGTCTGTGAGAAAATGACTACACTTCTCTCCAATTCCTTAATAAGTGTATTGTCTCAAACGCTAGTTTCAAGACCAACAGTCGTACTTAGAGTAAACTAATGATAAAGCAGGGTATGTTTTAAGGGGTGCTACTTTGTGATTGACAAGTCGCTACTGTATCACCATGTGTAGTGTCCCCGGGTTCTCCAGGCAGATCCACCACTTACTCATTACACAGATGGACATAGAATAACCTGAAGGGTGTGTAATTGTCAGAGAAGTATTGTTGTATACATGCCCCGAACCTCCAGGTTAGACTGTCAGGTTTTTCTATTCTGAGCTACCATGAATGGCCCAAAGGGGCCATGGTGGGAACATCAGGTCAATAGGGTCACAAGCACAAAGGGCTTGAGGCGGGGGTGGCGGTGAGCAGAGCAGCTGCAGTAGTAGTGCAGAAACAAAAATCTTTGGGTTGCTTTTTAACAGTGGGGTGAAGTGTTTAAATGCACAACAGCCTTAAAAGAAATGTCTTTTTTCCCCTTTTCTTCTCCAGGCGAAGTTTACTAAGTGAGTAGGCAGGTGACATGTTGTCTTTGAAAATCTCCTTAGCAACACATACAACTACAGAAGATTTGTTTTTCATGGTGATGAAGTGAAGGTGGAAGCAAGGGGTAGTGGTCTGACTCAGAGGACCTGACTCAACTGGTTTGTTCCATACAGATGTAAATGAAAGATCCCCATCAACAGAGCGAATCAGCAGTGAGTCATCAGTGTCCGTAATATACAGTCCAGAAAGCTGTAAACAGGTACTGCCCTTGTGCTCCCAACCTCACTCTGTGGTAGAAGACCACCCTGGAGAACAAAGCAAAAATCAGGACCTTTTCTTTTTCTGTCTGCTAATCAGAATAGTTTTGTATGTAGCTGACAAACAAACTAAAATCACTTAGCATAATAAATGACAGTGGAGGGCCTGTAATTAAAAGAAAACCTTAACTGGCATCAATTTCATGCCATCTGCCTTTAGCAAAGGATTCCAAAAAAGTCATTCAGAGATCAGCACAAGAGTGGCTGACATCATCACAACTTCCCAGAAATGTAGGACATTCAAATGACCCTGTTAACATTTGGAGAGTGAGAGGGAGGAATGAAAGAAAGTGAGAAGACCGAACCATTAAAGTGGGGAATATAGTCTTGGTGGGGCTGTCACCTGTGCTGACAGCCAGCTCTCCTGAGCACTAAATTTAATGATCCAGGGCCATCAGTATCCAGTCCTAGCATTCATCTACAGGAGTTAGCACTTTGCTGTTGACCTTCATCTACCATGCACATGTGGTCACGCCTAGTGTGCTATAATACTGCACTAGTGCAATATACACATAATTAATTAAACTAATTAAGGCCAATTCTCATATTCATATTGCTTTAACCTTTTACGATCCAAGTTTTAGTGGGGCTTGCATTTTAGATTTCTTCATGTTATTTGGGAAAAGGAGTAACCAAGAAATACAATTGGATAATATACAATATCTGATTAATATTATGTTGTTGTTGTTGTTAGTAGTAGTATTATTAACAATACACTCTTTTTGAAAAAAAAAAAAAAAGTCCGCATATGTGGATGCCAGGTCTTAGGAGGTTACATTTTTTTAAAATATGCAAAATAAGCTTTGGAAATATATTATTTTCTCTTTCATCTTCTGTTTCTTTTTCATGGGCTCTGTTCCTGTTTAACTTTTCATCATCAGCAAACCAGTGTGCCTGAGAACTAGACAACATGTAATTTTTCATGCAAAAACAGATACTATGATATCTAGCATAGTATATCAAAATCATAAAAATGTCTGTCTATGCTACATTAAAGAGGTGTACCTAGACAGACAGGTGAGAAGAATACCCTCAGCCCCCATTTCAACTCAGCGAGACAAATTGAGAGCTCATTAAATATTCATAGATACAACAGCAAGTAAAATTAAACAGCTCAATAATAGCCTGATGGGCCCACTGCAAAACAGAAAACAGTAGCTCAATAGCTAATCAGAAAGCATCGCTATATGAAGCCTTATAAACCATGGAACAGAGCAATATTAATTTAGTTTGCAAGTATATGAGAACGTTTGAGAGAAACGTGCTTTACTTGCCTTCTTTCAGTCAGGTGTAAAGTGGATGACAGAAGGAATTCCTGAATTGCAGTTCCTTCCTATCTGAGACAGGGCAAAGAGATTGCCCTGGGGAAGGAGAAGGGACAAGCTGCCTCTGCTGCTGTGGTTCACTGTTACAATGATAGATTTCTAATTCCATCATAGCATCAGTGAAGTCATAGCTGTCTCCCAGGGTTTGGGACTGGTGTGACAGCTCAGGATCGCACACTGATAATTATAGCCAATGCAAAGAAATATGGCTTAATGCTGCAGCGTGCATGGTAGATATGCTCAAAGCAGACCAGCTATAAGGCTAGGTCATTGGGGCTATATCTCGGGGATTAAGATAATCCGCTATACCAAAATATAGCCCTTTAACAGTCTACTGGCTCAAAATTCAATAGCCTGCAGCAAGGCTACACCCACATATACCTTAGTACAATATAACAGTACAAAGGTCATCACTTTCATTATCAGCTTTACATGTTCAGTACTTTGTATAGGTTGTTTAAATCCCCAAAAAAATCTTATTGCAAGAACTTGAGCTGAACAAAAACCTACAGAGTGCTGGGGGTTAATTGTCCATGCTTAAGAAATTCTGTTCAAGACACACACAATAACACAGATAGGACTGTGTGTCTCTAAGAGATGAAAGGCTGTAACATCAATCTCTCACACAAAAGACACTGTAATAAGAACACATCTAAGAGTAGGAGAGTGACTGCAGCTGGCAGTGCTTGACCTGCTCTGCTGTAAAAGGTCTGAGAGGTTGAAAAAGAGACACTGTAAAAAAGAAAGAGATATACCCTAACAGTTGTTCTAGGTTATTGCTTGGAAAGCGGATTCTTTGTCAGTGACTTTATCTCGCATGAAGTTAAATAAGCTGCAATGCCTGTAGGGAGATGCAGGGCTATTCTGTGAAACACTGTATAGTGAAGATATAAGCTATTAAGTCTACAGATGCTAATTTTTCCATTTGCTGTGTAATTTATATCCCTACTCCTCTTAAAGCCCCTAAAGAAGATGCCATTGATTGCAGTCCTGAACAGGCTTTTCAAGCTTCTCCAGTTGTTTAGACAGAGAAGTCTGAGATGACTTAAGTTTAAATATCCGCAGTGTAACCCTAGCCAATTACAGAAAGGAATGCTGTGTTGTTGTGTGTGAATGGCACTCCCACTGATTGTTCAGATAACATACATGTAGCATGCAGCAACAGACTAGCGCACTAAAACAGAGCATTTGGCAGGTACTTGTCTTGATGTAAATGTGTTAGGACAGGTCGAAGGAAAATTCAGTTATAAGAATGATCCTTTGATAATATTACTTCAAATCGTCCTAAAACCATATCAATCCTTGTGTCCCTCCTTGAAAATCCACTTTCCTCTCGTGAGGTCAGTTCTACAGCACTAGTCTCTCAAGATCATTTGCCAAATGCAATTGGTTACATATTGAGTTAAGACTGATCAAAACTGTGTGCCTCTGCAGTTTCCTGTTTCCAGGAATAGACTATTCACAAGGTTTTATACCATAATAGAATTACTTTGCAATATCA
Source organism: Amphiprion ocellaris (assembly GCF_022539595.1). NCBI lineage: Eukaryota > Metazoa > Chordata > Actinopteri > Pomacentridae > Amphiprion > Amphiprion ocellaris. The sequence continues at coordinate 10,184,881 of NC_072781.1, read as the reverse complement.
GAATAACTAGTAAATGAAAGCCCATCCTGTCACAAGGGATTTACATCAGTACAACTAAAAACACCCAGAGCGAAAACTGAGATAAATCATTATTTCAGAATAAATCATACGTCTGTGCCGATGTTCCCTGTAAGAGCAGCAAGTAAATGATTTTAGTTTAGCAGGTTTACCAGTACATACACTATTTTGGGCCACAATGTTTCCCTATTTTAAGACTGAAACTTGCCACTGTATCTTTTCATCCTGGTCAATACGGTTTGAACTGGAACTCCAAGATTGTTTTGCGATTACTGGTCAATTCATGTATTGTTCAGATTATAAACAAACCAACCAACAAACACACATCCACACTCCAACTCAGTTGTCAGAATTATAAATATATTTGTAAATACACTGACTGAGTAACGGTTCCAGCTTTGGGTGCAAAAGGTCACAAAACTCAAAGTTTGAATCGCAACACCGCTTTCAGTGACAAATCTGATTATTTTTCAGATCAGCAAAATAATAAAGTAAAAGAGAAAAAAAGTTAGATAAATAGTATCATGGCTCTAACTGTGAAATTCTTTTAACATAATCCCTTTATGTGAACACACAACTGCTTGATGTATTGCCACTGCAAGTCTGCATAGAGAATACAGGAATTATTCATCATCAAAGCATAGGTATGTTTGCACAGCCATTTCACAGCCTGTAGGCAGGATTACACAAAAAATACCAAGCCAACTTTCATGAAATTTGGTGGGGAGATGCAGCATGGCTAATAAAATTTTGGTGCAGATCCAGATCACTTTCTTTAAAATTACTCCTAACTCTTAATAAGACCATAGCCTGTTTCACTTTGTGATGATTAAACTTTCCTTGCGTGCTGAACTGTGGCTGGAGATCAGTACAGATCATGGATCAGTAACAGTCTGTTACACCTTTAGCTGCAGCTTTACTTCAACTACAGTAAAAAGGCTGAAACTGTTAAGAAAGGTTGCCTTCTGCTGATATGCATCTGTCAGTGTAAAAGTTAGTCAACCATAGTTTTGTATACTTTACTGTTGACTTTCAGGGTAAACGTTACTTCTCTCTAAATAGCATGAAATAAAACAGTGAAGAGTAAATGGTTAATAAGAATATACACCAGAAATATAAAATAATTATGTACAATTTCAATAAAAGTAAAAATTTGTTCAACACCGAGTAGGGAAACTTGCACTATGCTTTCTAAACAAAAGAGCATAATGTACCTTCCTTGAAGGAGCAGGGTTATAGTCAGAACAAATAAGGGAGAATGTCAGGCCGGTTTGAAGCAATACATTGAGATTGACTACCACTTATACGCAGCATGTAATCTAATGCCTAGGGGTAAATGGAAAAGCTGGTAAAGTGGACAGTGTGAGGCAGTGTGACAGTGGCAAAAGATAACAGGGGTTATATCTTCAGCTATGCGTGGGGGTTCTTCACCTTAGGGCTGCTGGGCCTTCTGTCCACACACACTTTCAATTACAGATATTGCTGTGGTAAGCGAATGAGTCAACTAGGTCTTGTTGATGGAGTCACCTTTGAATCTAATTACCACAAGTTTATAAGATACTGTTGCAGCATCTTCCAGTGCATGTGCCTTGGTTCTCCCTGCCACGGCTTCAAAAGTTGACACAGTTCCAGCATAGCAGTCCTTCAAAAAAGGCAAGGCAGCAGAAAACTCCCATATGGCTTTATGCATTATTTCTCTTTCATTCTCTCTCTCCCTATGCTGCATTAGGGGGATGAGAGGGCAAGTGAGAAAAGGTCAGGGGTAACAAACAGCAGAAAGCATAGGGAATCTGAAAACACAGTAGCCTCATTCAGCTGCAACACTCAGAAAAAGCCAAGCAGCTTTTACAACACACTGAAGCTGCAGCAAGCTGTGACTCTTCAATCAGGACAACCTTTTCTCTGTCTGCACTGCAGTACTTAGCCTATCACTTTATAATCTTCACTCTTGCAATACTCTTCCATTCCTTGTCTACATGATGAGGCAGTTCCTACTCTGTGCTTATCTGGGAGATAAGCAAAATTGGAGCTAAAATTAAGCAAAAGGCAGAGGATGTATCCACTTTTTCCAAGCCTTCTTTACGGTTGGATGAAGTTGTTCCGAGAAACACCAAGGCCACAGGAGCTTGAAGGTTATTACAGAAAATATACAGAAACTGAAAACTGCTACGTAACTAAATGACTTCCTGAAAATGTAACAAAACAGCAAGTCTGTTGTATGGGAATTTCATGTATGAAAACAATTTATCAACCCTTATTTCATGTGAGATGTGAATAGGCAAGAGGAAGCAATTCAAAATGTGGCAGACACACTAACTGGCTTCCTAAAAATGCTCACCGAATAATGTCTTTGTGGTGTTTAATCTGTCATATGCAAATGCAGTAAAGCAGGAGAGTGAATGACTGTAGGAGGGAGAGTACAAAAGCCCTTTTCCACTGCAGGAACTTTTCCCGGGCAGGGGAATAAAATTTGTTCCTGGGCAATAGCTTATTTAAAAAAGGCATTGGAGCAGGGCATTACTCACACAGCAGCAAGCACTTGTTGTCAGTAGCATAAAAATTGGGATTTTGAATGACTTTGAATAAAAACTCATTCAGACATCTTAGCTGGGTTTAACAGACTTACATCATCAAATATGGTAGATATAAAGACCCAAAAATTTTTTATCTAACAACATAAAAAACTGCTTCATCATTAAAGCTCAAAGTCACCTTGTGGGCTGTATTATATTATGCAATACAAACAGCCTTTAACCTTTGCCACTCGTCTAACCAACCCCAAGATGGGTAAGCGTAAAATGACTCTTAAATCTTAACATGTACAATATAACGCCAGACTATTAAGGTGGTTATGAAAGACAAGTTCGCTCTCTCAAGTGCTACCTTCCTCCCCTGATTACCATGACTTGCTGTTTGAATGTGTCTGCCCTACCTCCAGGTAATGTCATTAGCAATATTCACACCACACCATTGATAAAGCAAAAGTGAATGTTTGCACTCATGCAAAAAAAAAAAAAATTCTATGGAAAAAAAAAAAGCCACCGCTGCCTTTTGTCATATTAATTGACCTTATCATCATGGATGGGTTGGAGCTGCAACAAGGATTGCACAAAAGGAACTTCTGACATAACCTAAATCCCGCATGGCTTGTGTGTTCCTCATGACTAGACTAGGAGATCAACCTTCAACAATGCTGTCATTATGTCTTGACACAGCAAAGCTGAGTATCTCCTGAGCTGTACCACTTTAATGCATTATTCCTTCTTTTATATTTGTTGCTCATAGATGTGAGTCATTCAGTATTCCAACATGGTAAGCTGATACCTGCTCAGGTGACTGGCATGGTTCCTCTCAAAAACCAGGCTAATGCTATGCTGCCATTGTGGCACTAATGCACTGCTCTGTCAAATGGTATAATTCAGGAAAATTATTCAGCTTCTTTATAAGGTCATTGTTTGTGAATGACCAGTATGGTTGAGCGTTGTTTTTAATTTCTGCTCTATAATGAGCCAATCAGAGTTGTTAGAGTCCTATAATGATATAAACAACCTGAATGCTTTGAAACATGTACTTTTTACACTACTCATTATAAGCTAATACTGTTCCAGTTATGAGTCTTCTTGAAACAAAAGTCAAAACATCACATGCCCTTGTCTATCACGTATGTGACCATCTACTGACGTAACCACCGCAGCTCTCCCACAAAGTAAACACAAAGCCTATGGTGGCCACAGAGAAAGCCTACTCGGGTTTCTGTTGACACACACAGCAAAAGCAGGCTTCCCAGAGCATCATCTCTCCTTCCCACCATCGAAACACCACCACAAAGTCAAGGAACAGTGAGATTTGTTGTGGTGTAACCAAGACAAAGTGCAAATGCGTACAGTCAAAGAATGCAAAACCAAATAATGTGGGCGGTTCACACAAAAGTATATCTGCTTAAAAATCAACACAGCAAGCAACTTGTATCATGGGAGAGGAATGAGGATGTGATATGGGATTTGTGGCTACAACATTTGAAAACCAAAATCATACAGAAACCTTTCCCCAAACATATTTTCCCTGTTTGGTTTCTATTGTATTATACTGCCAGAACAGTCTTGAATATAATGTAACTCAACAAAAGGCCCACCAAGATGAAATACAGGCAAATAGACCTGCAGAGAATTCAAATCTAAACTTGGCATTAGTAAGTGTCTGCAGAACAAAGGCTGGTTCCAGTAGAGATAACAGCAAATCAGGAGTAAATGAGTTATACGATGTTATGGTTGAATAAAGGGTGAGCATCTCTTATCAGGGTGCTGCCACAGCACAGGCACACACACAAAGCACTCTCAACAGCACGCTGTTGAAGAGTCCCTGCAGCTCATTGTGTTCAGGAAACAGTGACCCCCTATTTACCATCCCAGCCAGCAATTATGACACTCCATTCTTACTACCCTCCCAAAGCCCCTGGCCTGCACAGGCAGGGTCACGGGCTATTGGTGTAATTTATAAGACAATACCTCACATCAGACATGGCTACACAGAGGGCACTTTGTGTTTATCAGGCGAACACCAGGAGCTGTATCTCATTCAAACACACCAAAACGCATATAGAGATATATTCTCGGGTGACAGGACTGGGAATAAAGGGGGAAATTTCTAAGGTCATGTGTTGACGAATAAAGAAACAGATCCTGTATTTAAGGGTGAAAATTTATATCAGTGAGAACTGAGCTTGTTGATAACAAATGACTACGTGCCAGCGGCAGACTGAGGTCATGCACCAGACAGGAGTCATCTAAATACGACCATGTCTCCGCTGCTAAGATGAATAATTCACTGATCAAGCTGTTTTACTGGACACTTTGGTCTGAGGAAGGAAGAGCAACAATAGTAGAAACTGTGCATAGATAAACAGCACAACAATCTTTTTTTTTCATTAATTGTTAACATTATTGTAAAAAACAAAAAAAACCAACACTACCTGTGTGTTGTAAAGCATGTGAGCTGACATATGTCTTTGGAGAAAACATAATGGAAAGAAAATCAAACAGAGAGGCAGAAGGAAAAAAAATACTACAATAATAACACTACAGTTATGGCTGTCCTTTTGTCTTTAAATATATGGCTACAAGGGCCAATAGGCACTATTTCTGAAATGATCGATTAATTAAGCAATTAGGCCAACAACAGATAATTAGCTGAAAATTATTTTGATACAAGATTAATCATTTTAGTCAGATTACCAATATAACTACTCTGGTTCCAACTTTGAACACAATGAGGATCTGCTGCTTTTCTCTATTGTCCTTACTGTAAAGTAAGTAACAGTATAAGCAATGTCAATCTAGGATACTGTTTGGCACTTTTCACTATTGATTAAATATTTAATTAATAATTAATAAAGACCAAAAAATTATAAGTGACAGATTGACTGTGAGGATATTTGTCAGTTACATCCCTCTCTGCAATGACACTTTGAGCTGAATAAGCTGTAGATGTAGTAAACTCTCGCTGGATTAAAGTTTTACTAGTTACATAGTCTTTGATCTTTGAATTTTGCTCCTTTACCGGAAGGCGGGAAGAGCCACAAGAGAAAAGTAAAACTGCATTGCTCATTAGGCTCCATTTCTATTTGTCGGGAAGGTTATTTCTCTAGAGTGCAGGCACACCACTGTCCGCTGCCCTTCCCTCCACACATCAGAGAAGTGCTGAAAGATAGAGCCTTGAACTGCAGCAAAGGCAATGGACCTCTGATGATGATGAAGACGATGGTGATGACATGGCAGGAGTCCAGAGCTGAGGTTAGCCGAGTGCCAGCCAGACTTGGCAGGTGCCTGCTGCTTGCTGTGTGTCCTGAGCAGGATTGATGTATTATATATGCGTACTAGCAAAGCACACAACAGAGTAGTACGAACGAGTGAATGCATGTGCAGTAAGTTAATGACCATCTTTTGAGGAAGATGTCCCAACTGGGATACACAGATGGTGTTTTGACGCAGAGGGTGACTACGGCTGGTGTATGTGTAAGAAAATCGTGCATGCGAGGAACATCCCCTAAAGCGAATACATTAGAGTATAATCACAAGCAGTCACAGATAATAAACTTCCCAGCAGCAGCAGCTTGTGTTGACATGGAAATGGCACAAAGTAGCAACCGCATCAACTTGCCACGTCTATTTAAATGTCCAGGTAACACACCGCGGCAGCATTGCGGGGTTAATGCGGAGATATAACGCCGTAAACAGACACACTGCAATACGGGACGACGTTAAAACTTAAAGAGGCGTCAATTAAACAAACTCACCGGCATCATTTTAGCTTCGTACCGCATTTAGCTAACCCAACACAGCATGAATCCCCACTGGCAGTTTCGACGAAAGCGGTGCGGGACTGACGATCACTTTAATCCCAGAGCCTAAACCCGCGACAGGCAAGGCTACTTTCTCCTGCTTCGGGGGTTCCGTCCTGCAATGAAAACAAGGTACAGGGTTATTTTTTTGACCGAAAAAATGCCAAACAGTCAAACCCACTCGTGATAATCGCATCCCGTGTCGTGGACCTGTTGCTACAAATAACAAGGCCTCCATGACAAAAGTTTCCGTTGTAGTTGCGCGAGCATCGCTTCAGAACTTTCTAACGGCTCGTTGGTAGCAAGAGGCGCTTCAAAATAGCGCTAAATTTTTTGAAAAATAAGTAAATAAACCAAATTACAACCTAGTTAGAAGTTATTTGATATTTTTTCCAGCTTTTACTCACCAGAGGACGTGTAGGTAACCAGCTCGAAACCCCGCTGACTGACAGTGTTGCTCGATAGCTCGCAGCCTATCCCGGAGTGACGTAGCGGGAGAAACTCGGTCCACTGTGGAATTCAGGCTCCGCCTCGATCCGGAGCTGAAACTCCCCCACCGGCCACGGACATGTAATGAAGCTCGCTAGTGCCACAAAAAAAAGACCTCAATATACTCGAAAGTTTACTCCACTCCGACACTACTCACTTCATTAATTATTTACAATAGATTAAACTCACAGGAAAAGCAAGAAAGGTAGGAATCACGAGCAGGTAAGAGGTCTCACTCTGCTCATAATAGACAACTCAGAAGGTAAAGTTGAAGTGGGTGGAGTAAATGGCTACCAAGTTCACCCTGATGTTTGACAGATTGACCTCTGTAACTTTTAAAATGAGGTTTTAAACGAAGGACCCAAATCTATCAAAGCTACATCAGAATATCCTTTATTGACAAGTGGGTTTTCACATACGAGGAATTTGTGTTTTGGTGCATTTCAATAATTCAATTCAAGTCAATTCAATTTTTTTAAAAAAAACTTTATTTGTCCCCTGAGCCCAGTTCACAGGCTACATGCACAATTGACCACAGAACAGTAGCAACAGCTGTATGATAGTTGTAGCATCAACATCAACATGGAGGCATTATTTTCCAGACAGATTAAACAAATGTTGCAGGACAAATACGGAGCAAGTGGTTTTAAGGAAAATTAGCAGTGTAGCAAATCTGAAGAATTGTAAAAGTGACAGATTTTTTTTTTTTTTACATTGTACAGGAATGTGCAAATTATTCACCTGATAATGTGCAATGCATGCAATTCTTGCAATTTTTTAAAAATTTGAAACCTTAAAAGGATATGATCACATTTTTCAAGTGTATCTTAAAGTATTTTTTGCCTTGCTAGCATGTGCATATAGTGATTTTCTGATCATTTCCACCTTGAAACTGCAGTGTACCAATGACATTCTCGAAAACAAAAATTCAAGCTTCCTGGGTTTCATTTTTATTTTTTTATTTTTTAAATTTTCTATATTTTATGGATCCTGCAAGGACAAACTCTTCTCTTTCATTTTCAAAAGTAGATTTTGTATGAAGTGTCAAAATCTACAACAGCTACATCAGAACTAGGTTTATTGCCAGGTGGGTTTTCACATACGAGGAGTTTGTGCTTTAGTACATTACAGTCAACATGAAGATGTAGAAATTGGTGAAGAAAGTTAAAAACATTTTTAAAATGCAAGTAAGCATTGTGAGGCAAATAAGCTGCAAGCATTTCAAGCCAAATCAACAGTGTAGCAAATCCAAGGCATCATAAAGTAATTAAAAGTAATAGAAGTGCAAGAATACATGCAATTCTTCCAATGTGTATCGGAAATCTTAAGGTACATGTTTACATTTTTTAAGTGCGTCTTTCAGTTATTTTTTTCTCTTGTGTATTTAGTTTTTTTGCAGAATAAGAAGTAAATAACACGGCTGAGCATTTCCGTCTTTAAAACTGTAGCAATGTAACAATGACAGTCTCTAATACACAGATTCAGACTGGCTTTGTTAAATTTTTAATTTTTTCTATATTTTTTTACCTTTCATATATTTGTTTGATTGATCATGCAAGCAAGGGATAACTGCTTTTTTGTTTATCCCATCTTGTTTGAAAGCAGGGTCAGCCAATGGTGCTGCTAGAGCAGATAGGATTACGGACCTTGATCAAAGGCCCAACAGCTTACAGTGCTGGGGCTTAAACCCCTGACCGTTTGATGGATCAGATTTTTGGGAACAAATCCTTTGAAGGTGAGCTGGTGGGCTCGAGCTGCAGCAAACAAGGAGCCAGCATTTGTATGTGTTAAATTTAAGACAGTTTCAGGCATGAAGGGCTGATTTTCATGAAAAAAAACAAACTTTTAAATATGTAACTTCAATACACAGAGGTGAGTTTTTATGAGTTAAACAACAACTGAAAATGTGTACTTTAAACAAGCTATGTTCAATCTTTGACAGTTTTACTTACTTAAAGTGTGGGTTTAGCGTGAAGTTTCCACATCTATGGTAGCTACATACAGTTCCTGCAATTGCTTGATACATTTGTCAAGTGTATCTTAATACAATACTTCCATATTTCAGTTTTTAATATTTCCAAATTATTTTGCGTGTAATCAAATAACTTTGTGAGAACCTGAGGCACAGACGTGGACAAATAGAGGGTTAATTGGGTCCTGTTTTTTACATAGCACATTTGAAACAACCAATATTGACCCAAGGTGCTTTCCGACAAGAAATAAGATTAATGTTACACATTTACATAAATTTACATATTGACGTCCATCCCCCCAATATTATTTATTTCACAAATGTACCTAGCAAATTTATATTAAAGTTAAAACCCAACAATACTTTTTATTAGACAAATTTATCTGACTAAATGAACTATTAAGGTTATTAACCCACAGCACTGTCTACTAATTTAAAAATTAAGAATATAATCCTGTAAAATTATATTTAAACTAATGGAGTCAAAGAGTCTCTTTGAACAAGCACTTTACTGCACTAAACAGTTTGATCTGTCCATGACTAATAGTGATTCAAAGTCGTTTAGGTTGTCATAATTTCAGTCAAAAATATCTGAGTTCAGTATTTAAGTCTTTTGTTGACAAATCATATCAAAATCCAAAGATTTATACCATTCGAAAAAAGCCTATAGCTGGATTCTTTCAGACGTTTAGAAGGGTAATGTCAAATTGTATCTTATGGAGACTGAATACTTTTTGACTGTGTTCCAGGCGGGAACAAAGAATGATACAACTTAGCAAAACAACTACTTCCTAACCAAGAAAAGAAGCATTGTTTATAAATGCAAAGCATTTTATATTGAAAAATAGATTTGGCATTATGAAATGAACAGTTATGTGAAAAAAAACATACAGCATCATGAACCAATAAATGGTGAAATAATAGGATTGACTGAAAGTTAATAACTGGTGACTACAACATCACTATTATTATAATCAACCAAGCTATTGAATTAGCTATTTTGAAATAATCTAATCTATACTAAAATTTAATTTCCATTCTGTAAATATAATGGTCATATAACAATCTAATGAGCTGAGGTTTAATCATATGTATAAAAAAGAATGACAACATTTTTAATTACTTGTCTGTTTATTTGATAATTTATTTCACAATGTACACCATTGATACTTTGGGGATTCTCAACCTAGACACGTTTTTAAATTTAGAAGTGATTTCTCTTTCACTATATAGACGATCTTTAAAAACCCTGGTTTCGACTACAACTCCCAGAATTCCAATTCAACGGCGAGTCAAAGGTTCAAAACTCGCTCGCAGCAGCAGCAGCAAAAGTAGCACATTACCTTGTGCACGTTGGTACCTCCCTGCTCGTCCGCTGCTCTCAGTCTTGCAGGTGTTTTGCATAAGGGAGTTACTCACTTTCGTGTCCACAGAGAGACGCTACCTGAAGCCATGGCTGAGCAGGTGGCCGCCATGTGTGAGCAGCTTATAAAGGCTGTGAATGTGATGATGGACGCAGAAACTAGCCAAATTTACCGACTGGAGGCCCTAAAGGTAGCATCGTTATGGGTGGCTAGCTAGCTGCTAGTTAGCCGAGCTTGTCGTGTGTTGGGTGCTGTGGTAAATGTAGGACAATAACGTGGCTGTTGTCGCTAAAGAAACTGTCAGTGTTTATCAGGGGTGTCTTAGTAACAGCACCGCTCGCACTCTTTGCCAGTTAGCATTAGCTATATTTACAGTGATGATGGCCATATGGTTTGCGAGCTAGCCGGTATGTCATGATCATAACCTCAGCCACCACAGACATTGTCGACTCATCCATTCATACACATGCTAACATTTGGTTTAACACTGATAAACTGCGGAGGATTGTTGAAGACATGTTGGTTTAACAACGCAAACGAATGTTATGTTGCTAAAGGCAAAAGTATCTTAACCTGGAAAGGCTAGTTGGTAGGTTAGCTTTATGCTATTCAGGTATTTATTGTAATGTTTGCGAGTTAGCTGTTGCTGTCTGACACATTACATGGTAATATTAGCTTCATTTTACCGTAATTTTGTTATAGTGTTCCGTTTAGGTGAGGAAGTTGTTCATAAAATAACAATGTTTTTTCTCCATAACAGTTTTGTGAAGAGTTTAAAGAGACAAGCTCCTTGTGTGTCCCATGCGGCTTACAATTAGCTGACAAAGCCCAGCCAGCTGTAGTCAGACACTTTGGTTTGCAAATCCTGGAGCATGTCATCAAGTGAGTCGAACTGGATCCAATATTACAAAACATGGCATAATGAAAGCTCCAAATGTGACCCAAAGCATATCTTTTTTTTTTTTTTTTTTTTTTTTTGCAGATTCCGATGGAACAACATGCAGCAACAAGAGAAAGTCCAGTTGAAGGAGTGCGCCATGCAGCTGCTGTCAAATGTAAGTGTTACAGTAGTAGGATGTAGCATCTATCTTATGGTTAAAATCAAACTGGAAGGCTCCACATGTTGAAAATAAAGTGCTATTTTTGTCATTTTGCTATAGACTTGGAGGTGCAAACTGAAGCTGTTAAGATATGAAGGCTTTTGCCATTCCTCAAGCCCCCATTAGCTAGATGGCCTCCCCACTTTACAAGCCAGTAAGAATATAACTGAATTGTTATGTACCAGCTGAGGAACCATTAGTCATCTACCTCAAACTTTGCATAATCCTGTCTCCTCACTGTCTCACCGGCGCTTGCAAGATAATCCATTCTGAAAAAGCAGCTGCCCCACAGTCCACCGGGTTTGTTTATTTTCCAGTGCTGCATTTACTAACTCTTAAATGTCTCTGTCACGAGTACAGCATGCTAAATGTTCTGCTGTTGGTACCAAATGTGAACACAAGTCTTTATGGGCTCTCAGCATCTGAGAATTTAATGATCCAGTAGGTTACTTTTAGTACTGATGGCAAATAAACAACAACAATAGAAAAATCCTTAGCACATTGCCTTGCTAAAGTGGCTAACATTACTATTAGCTTTGATCACATGCCCACAGATCAGAGCTCTGTGGAAACTGTAATGCTGAGGCACATTCATAAATGGTGGACACTTTATGACTGAGTTGAAATCAGTAAACAAAGTCTCGGTGGAGGTTAATGTGTTTCCATGTCTCTTGTTGTGTTTTTGTGCACCCAAAACTTAGCCAGTGGTGACATCTATTTCCTTTTCTCCTGCTCTCTGTGCAAACATGTATTGTATTATGATGCGACCCAGTTCCCATTAAAGTTGTTCTCATTTACATATTTCTCTATTTTCATTGTCAGACAGCGAAACAAGTATAAAATAGTGACTGTAACACAGCCCATTTAGACTGTATAGAAGCTGCTAATTCAGAAAATTTTCCTCACCTGCTGCTCTGCAACACTAAAATACAAGTTAACAAGAGCTATGTATCAAATCCAGTGATATTTCCATGTAAAATCACCCCTGAGAGAGAAAGGTAGAAGTGATACAAAGACCTGGTCTCATCCACTCTGTTTTGCTCCATGCTGTCAATCAGGGAGCAGAGAGAGTTTTCTTCCTGAAGGGTGCCTAGACAGCAACAGCTCATCTACAGACACTGAAATCAGCTGTTTATGACATGGCTTAAGCCAGGGGTTGTACAGTCATGGTGGAATCATCCTCCTTTGCAGTGTTTAAGCAGAAAATTGAAAGATTTGTATTAGAAACACAAAATGAGACCTTTAAAGATACAGTTATAGACATTTATCTGATTCTTGTTACTGTTTTTGTTTTTTAGGGTACTCGTACAATCCTGGAGGAGGAGAGCCACATCAAAGATGCCCTGTCACGAATCGTAGTGGAAATGATAAAGAGAGAGTGGCCTCAAAATTGGCCCGACATGCTGACGGAGATGGAGGCTCTCACTAGCCAGGGGGTGAGGAACTTATACTGTGTTTCATAACTGCATATCACTTGTTTCCTTAGCCAGCAGCATGGAATCATTTTGAATAGGATTATGTAACAACTCGCATGCAAATAAGTATTAGGTGAGGATTAGTCATATTCATTTTCATGTGACTTCATCATGTAAAGTTTGCCATTTGTAGATATCATCATCTTTTAACTATGACCCTGACGAACTTCATTATTGTTCCGCTTCATTATTTTATCAGTGCACGAAGATTTTCAAAGTAAAGGCCCTTCTTTTAAAACTGTAGTTACACATGTTTTAAGCTAGATGTAAATGAATAATGTTTACCGAGTTTCACCTGTGCCCATCACAGGAGGCACAAACAGAGCTGGTCATGTTGATCCTTTTGAGGCTGGCGGAGGATGTGATCACTTTTCAGACGTTGCCCAGTCAGCGACGCAGAGACATCCAGCACATGCTCACCCAGAAGATGGAAAACATTTTCAGTTTCATGATAGCTATTCTGCATATTAATATCGAAGACTATCGGAAACAGGTCAGTGTGGTCTTAACATTATTATTATTTAATTACTAAAAATGAAAATTTTACAGTAAAGTGACTTTTAACACTTGTCTGGTTTTTATTTATTTATTTTTTTAAAACTAGAAAGCGATACCTGGACATGAACTACAGGTGAGGAAAGCATCACTACACCTTTGTTCTAAAATTAACCTCAAAAAACTTTGGTTGCTCTTTTGTCGTTGTTTACTCTCACCTCTTTTTAAAAAAAAATTTTCTTTTCAATTTCCCACGCGCAGGCCAGAGCTCACTGTCGAGTCGCTGTGGCTACGCTGAATACACTCGCGGGCTACATCGACTGGGTGTCCCTGGTGCACATTACGTTCAGAAACTGCCATCTGCTGGAGATGTTGTGTTTGCTGCTGAGTGAACCGGAGCTGCAGCTGGAAGCAGCAGAGTGTTTGCTCATTGCTATGAGCCGTAAGGTGAGTTGCAGGGAAAACGTGTGTTGAGAAGGCAGACAGTTATAAAGAGATAATTAATATTTTATCTTTGCATGACAATGAGTACAGTGTGGTATATCATATTAGCTAATATTATACTTTGTTGAAGTTGAATCAAGGGAGAATAAGTGCCTCAATTCATAACCTGTTTATTTAACGTATTACTCCTGAGCTAAGAGGTTTAAAAGAAGATGCCATCTTCTCTGAAATATTAGACAAACTTTTTGATTTTGCAGTTTTTCGAGTTCTATAAGTTCCACAAATTTCATCAATAAAGCTGATGCACTGAAGATATTAATAAGCACCAAAGCTGTAATGTTGATCGGGTTGGTAGGTATACATTCATGCCCCTTGTCTCATTTAGACATATCAGCTCTGAGAGATCCTGCAAAATCTAATAGAAAATTGTGAAGCTGTTGCCACAACTAATTCAAAGGTTTTAATAGCTTTAATTTTTGAGTCTGAAATTTTGCAGATCAAAAAAGGGAAGACGAGAGCAACAGGAAAGGATGAACGTGTCGTCCCTTTTTACTGGTGTCAGGCTGTCGCTGCCACTACTGTGCAGGACATGACAGTGATGGATGAA